>NC_062193.1:5124612-5137112 GCF_912470025.1 Vespa velutina | reverse complement strand
GCAGGGTCGTCCAATAGGGCGCAGTATCGTCGCGACCCCCGTCGCGTGAATGTTCGCTGCGTTCGTCGAGAAGTCATACTAAGTGATACGTCTCGTACTATCTCTCTCTTTCTCTCTTTCTTTCTTTCTTTCTTTCTTTCCACGTTTTCCTAGATACCCGATATCCATTTATATATCCTACTTTTTCTTATTGTTTTTTATCAAACAACTAATTTCCATCGCTTTATCCTTTCTATATTTTCTTCCCGTTTCCTTTTCTTCCTCTTCTTATACTTCTATTTCTATTTCTTCTTCTTCTTCTTCTTCTTCTTCTTCTTCCTCTTCTTTTTCTTTTTCTTCTTCTTTTTTTTTAATTTCCTTCTTCTTTTTCTTTTTATTTTCCTTCTTTCGAATAATCCTCTTCGTTCGCGTTTTACTTTCTCCTTTAATAATAAACTACTACGAGACCGCAAGGAGAGTGGCAAAAGGAATCGAGCATAAGTGTGCTGCGTTCGAAAAGTGAGTAGAAATTAAAAAAAAAAAAAAAAAAAAAAATAAACAAAACGAAAAAAAAGAGACAAAAAGTGTGTTCTTGGTGTTATATTGAAAGGGATCTTTATGTTATATTCTTTCTGTCTCCTTCGTTCCCCGTTATTGTCATCTTCCTTTTCTTCTTCTCTTTCTTCTTCTTCTTCTTGGATGAGTATATCACCAACACCATTATTACCACCACTATTATCATCACCACCACTACCACCACTCATCTTTCTTTAAGTGCTCGTGCCCTTTATCTCGATCCTCGCCTAACTTTGGCACGAAGAGCGCGCGATTTTTTGCGCGATCTTTGCAAAACACAGGAACCCCGTAGAAACTAACTCTCTCGGCGTTCCTATCGATTATCGAAAATGGGAATTCTTGAGAGACAAGAATTTGAAGAGAGATGCGAAAAGATCGATTTCGATGGGGGCATGCAAAATTATACTTCTTTATTTATTTATTTTTTACTTTATATTTCTTTTCTTTCGCATTCCTTTCTTCTATCGATCGTCGATTAATATAAGGAATTCCGATTATCAAAATTGTATTTGGCATTTGGAATACCCTCGTGAGGCTTTTCTTTTCTTTTCTTTTCTTTTCTTTATTTCTAGTGACAAATTCCTCTGCACGTTTTCTTTCCCATATTTACGACTTTTAACTTTGTAACAGGAGAGACGTAAGAGGTATCAATTTTTTCTTTTCTCTTACTCGAGTTCAAAGTCGTATTATCAAATCTTTCCCCTTTCTGATTTCAAAGTTTCTTCAAGTTCGTGGAAGTTGCGTTTTGTCGAGTTTCTGACTGACAAAAAAAAATAAAAGGAAAAGAAAAAGAAAAAGAAAAGGAAAAGGAAAAAGAGAATAAAATGGAAAGGAAAGGAAAGAAAACTGATGATACGATTCGCGAGGTAAACGACGTAAGCTGCATAAGCATTTAGGGGTTCGGCCGTAAATGCGAGCGAGCGAGCGAGCGAGCGAGCGAGCTTGAGTGCCGGATGGTTTTGAAAACCGTGAAGCTTTCGAGTTTCCTCGAGTGCACTTTATCACGATTTAACTCGAACCCGAAGGGAGAGGAGGTTTATCCTCGACGCAAGATAGGGAACGAGCGAATAATATTGCTTCTCGTATGGCACCAAGCCTCGTGTTGGATTAAGGAGACAGATATGCCAAAGGAAATTTTTCTTTTTTTTTTTCTTTTTCTTTTTTCTTTTTTTTCGAAAGCAGGTGCGTATCGAGCATAAAACTCTTTACGGACCAGGAACTGACCTTTTATTTTATTTCGTTTCTTTTTTATTTATCTTTTTATTTATTGTTATTATTACTATTGATATTATTATTATTATTATTATTATTATTATTATTATTATTATTATTATTATTTTATCTTCCTCGTCCACCCTCGCAATTCGATCAACAATATTTATTATTGTTTGCATCGTTTGTTAGTAAATGCATCGATCGATCAAATAATAATAATAAATCATTGTAAACGTCTTTCATTTTTCACGGGCATTATTACCTAGAAAGGTTAATTTTTCTTTTTCGCTTTTCTATCCCTTTCGATGGATCTTTCCGTTTATCCTTACGTAATGCAACGTCAAAAGCAAATATTTCTTCTCTTCTTTCTCCTTTTCATTTTCTTTCTTTCTTTCCTTCTTTTCTTTTCTTTCCTTTTTTTTTTTTTTTTTTTTTTTTTTTTTTTTTTATAACAACAAACATAAAATTTTACGTGCGGTGTATGAAAGTGAGTAAGCGAGTAAGGCAACACAAGTCTATATATTTTCATTTGGCAAAAAGGTTTGCCTAAGCGAGCGAGCGAGTGAGCGAGCGAGCGAGCAAGCAAGTGAGCGCTTGTGTTTACCAACAAAAAGTCCCCCCCCCTCTCCTATCACGTTCGTTGTGTTCTACTTCGGTTTTCGATCATTCATTCGTTCATTACGTCTCGGAGTAAGTTAAGGTAAGCTTATGTTTTTACAATACTCGTGTGGAATATATTCCAGGCGTGAAATCGATCAACCGATCAAAAGTATTATTATTCGAAAGAATTGCCTATAATTGTTCATTATAGGATCTTATACGTTTGCGTTTTTATCGTACTTTTATCGTATAAAAGGTTTTTATTACCTAATGGTTAAAAAAACGTAATTCATTTATACGGGGATATTTTAAAGGATTTCGTAGGATTTTCGACGTTTTCGACGCAAATAAATTCGTCAGCCATCAGAGAGAGAGAGATAGAGAGAGAGAAAGTAAATGTGAGAGAAAGAGAGAATTTTTTAGGACAAAGGTGATATGCAAAGACGCTTAACGACGAGATTAACGAAACGCCGACGAGAGCAGTTCGATTTTTAAATTAGTCTGCGATAACGTGGGCGTTACTTTAGCATTTAGAAGGTAAAATACGATTTAACTTTTCTTCGTTGTTCTTACAATTTCTTTTATTTTATTTTTTTATTTTCTTTTTTTTTTTTTTTCTTATATTGCGCTATAATAAACGTATAAAATAATTTTTAGAAAATAACAACGATATATACATATATATGTATATATGAGATATCTTCTTATCTACTTGAAAATATTTTCCACTTTAGGGATTTATTTTCTTTTATTCGTAATATTTCATTCAAAGTCGTCGAGTGAGACAAAAAAAAAGAGAGAGAGAGAGAGAGAAAGAGAGAAAGAAACAGAGAAAAAGATAGAGAGAAAAGAAACATAAGAGGAGAAAAATAGCGAACGTCACAAATGAAAACGAGATTCGTTTTCTTCCGTTCGGTTACGTTTCCGCCAACTTAAATGTAGTATAAAATCTTTTTGAATTTTTTTAGACAGAAAGAGAGAGAAAGAGAGAGAGAGAGAGAGAGAGAAAATTCACGTACGAATTTATAATATCCGTACAAATTACTCTTCGACCATTTATTATTCCTTTTCTTTTATTTCTTTTCTTATTAAAACTAATTTTCTCTCTCATTATCTCTCTCTCTCTCTCTCTCTCTCTCTCTCTCTCTCTCTCTCTCACACAGTTTCCCTGACTCTATCTATCTATCTATTTATCTCTTATCGTTTCAATAAATTTAAACGATACTGTCTCTAATCTATTCGCGATCGATAATACCGCAGTCAACGTTATTTCGCGAAGCTAGTAGTCAAATTTACATGGATTTGTGATTGTGACGATAAGAAATGGGAAGAGAGAAAGAGAGAGAGAGATGTAAAAATAAATGTCTATTGTTTATCCAGGGACTTCGATCGTAGCAACATCGAAGAGTTTATTTGTAATGAAACAAGAAAAATAAAGAAAAAGAGAGAGAGAGAGAGAGAGAGAGAAAGAGAGACAGAAAGAGAGACTAGTTAAATTTTTTAAAGCATTTTACGGACGTTGACAAAGGATGCATTTACTTGAAAGTAGAGTGAAACTTTTCAATTAGAGTGGATCTCTCTCTCTCTCTCTCTCTCTCTCTCTCTCTTTCTGTCTCCCTCTGTCTCTCTTTATATTTATTTTTTTTTTTTTTTATTTTCTTTATTTCTCTTTGATGCTTCTCGTATTCCTATCGTTCCAAAGCAATTCCAAAGTATTTTTGGGATTCATGCAGGAGACACGAGATAAAATGCAAAAGATTCTCTACGAATGCGACTAGTTTTCCTTTCAGTCGTTGTCACATTATTTTTCAGATATTACATTCCTACGATTTTTTTTTTTTTTTCTTTCTTTCTTCTTCTTTTTTTTAACGTGTCTCCTATATTTCATGCAATTACATTGGTCAAACGTAATATTACATCTCATATTGTTAACAATATCGTTTGACGACGATCCTTTGGACAATTAATTTTTAAAATAAAAAATATAGGAGTATATATATATATATATATATATATTTTATTCAGTATTTCAATATACATTTAACGATCATTAACGTTAGCTCGACTTCTAACACATTTATAATATTTTATAAGAATAATTCGCAAGGTAAATCTCGTTAGAGATTTTTCGTTTACATTTCAGTATGTAAAAGTATATTTGTGTGTGGGTGGGGAGAAATTTCGCGACGCGAACGTGCCTTCGAAAGAGACAACTTTTGTACACACAGAGAGAGACTTCATATTCACCGTACAATCTTTCTCTCTCTCTCTCTCTCTCTCTCTCTTTCTCTCACTTTCTCTTTTCCTCACTGTATGTGCATCGTATGCCAATACGAGCGAATACGAGTTATGTGGGAACTTTATGATCACAAAGAATTTGGAAATTTTGTATTAGTGAGAGAAATCATGCGAGCGCTGATAATATTTTCTCTATTTCTTTCTATTTCTCTCTCTCTCTTTCTCTCTCTATCTCTCTGTACGCATTCTCTCTCTTTGAGGCTGCAATTTCGCACGTAATTTAAGTGTGCTACAGCTCTCGTAACTCGAGAGAGTCCCAATGTATATATTCTCTTTCACGTAGCATCACCTTGACATCTAATGTCGGACTAATTCGATCCAGTGGAAAAACTAATTATCGGTGATATTACACTTCGATTGGATCTCGTTTGTCCTCTTTTATTATTATTATTATTATTATTATTTTTTTTTTCTTTTTCTTTTTTCTTCTTTTATCATCCCGCTAAAAAGATTTCGTCGGAAAAGGGTTGGACGTACTAGACTTCATATATATATATATATATATATATATATTTTTTTTCTTTCTCTCTCTTTTCCTTCTACGTTAAGAAACGATATTCTTACCGATCTTTTTGTCCTCATTGAATGAATGTTTATTGTTTAAAACGTTCGTTTTAATGTCAGATTACGCGGACGAAAGATTTGTATAATAAATTGCCCTGCCTTCATTAATAATAATATGTAATTTGTGACGGTTGAACAAGGGATGATGCGTAAACCCAAGGATATATATATATATATATATGTATATATATATGTATATGTATATATATATATATATATATATATATATATATATATATATGTATATATATACCTCATATTCATCTCCCGTTTGAAGTTGCAACGACGCAAGATCAAATATTTATTGTGACTTGTACCTAGGAGACGACCCCTATCTTTTCCCTCGGATTGCCGTTGGAAATAGGGACGACGAGTAAGTACGTACACATTACTATGAATATTTAGAAAATTAAATCGTAGACGGTACGCTTACATTTCATTCTTTTTTCTCGTTGACTTTTGTTTCCCGCTCCTTTTGCTTTTTTTTCTCTTATTTTATGCGAGAGAGTTATGAAAAAAGAGGAAGAGAGAGAAAGAAAGAGAGAGAGAGAGAGAGAGAGAGAGAGAGAGAGAGAATATGATTAAAAAAAAAACTAAAGAAAAAAAGAAGGTCAAAAGAGAAAAAATGAATGAGTATGAGCAATGTTTAGAATGGAAGCTATTACTGTTTCTCTCTCTCTCTCTCTCTCACTCTCTCTCTGTCTCTCTCTCTCTCTCTCTCTCTCTCTCTCTTTTTCGGTGACTCTCTACGAAAAGAAGAACGTCTCGAGAGTGTCTCCTTCGTTTCAACGTCGAAATTTGCAACTACTTGTTGCACGCAGAGAGAAAGGAACGATTAAGGATTAACACTGGTTCCTCTACGTATCTTCTGATACATTCTCGATCCCTTATTTCGGTTATCTTTGTGCAACGAACCGAGAAATTAGTTGTACTTTGAGTTTCGTCAAGTAATTCGCGAGCTTACGACGTAAAGTATTCGTACGGCGCCGATGAAACGACAAATGGAATTAACGATAAATTAATCATGTTGTAATTTATTTTAGAACAACGCCTAAGAGCAAACCTACATTCCGGTAGCACTTTATCTTTCCCTTTCTCTCTATCTCTCTCTCTCTCTCTCTCTCTCTTTCTTTGAACTGGAGAATTATTTATACAGGAAGTTTCAGAAAGTTAGCCTAAGAGAAAATATATATATACATATCTATTATATAACATTATAATAGCGTACTTTTCGTTTACCATATATTAATTAATCATATCATACATTAATTAATATATTTTCTCTTACCACAATAAATGTATTATATAACGATGATATTTATCTATTTTTTTAAATGTTGAGAAAAAGAAAAAAAGAAAGAAAAGCTATATATATATTTGTATTTCTTGTAGCATGGTCGATAAAATCGAGAATCAAAGGTCCCCGCGTTCTAAGCTCTATACTTAAGTGAACGATAACGTGGTGGCATAGTTAAATTGTTCCCGAACGAGAGAGCACGTTCGAGACGCTAATTCCATTCTGCAGAAGAGGATGCAATTATAAGGCTCGTGGAATGAACGAAAACTAATTCGGACGTCCGACCGGTTGCCCTCTTTTACCGATCGATAGATACACGACTTCTCTTTCCGTTCGTAGTATCAATCTGTTTATATCCAATCCATTAAATTGCTCTTTTCATTTTCTAACTTCCGGTATCAATTCGTAAAAAACCAATAAATTTTAGAGGTCCTTGAAATTTTTCGAAATGTTATGCGATTCCTTCTAGGTTAGATCGGCGAAAACGTATGTGTACGTACATACGTACATACATACGTACATACATACATACATAAATAAATACGTACATATGTAAGTATGTACGTACGTATGTATGTATGTATGTATATATATATATATATATATGTAAGTACATAGGTGCAGAAGCTTGCAACGAATTGTCGTCATTTCGATTTACTACATTCGTTCCTTACTTACCATAACGATTTCTCCTACATTCGCGAACATTTCGTATTCGACAGGATAATACTTTTGTACTCGGAATAATAGTAGTTACACTTTATTCCTTTCCAATTCTCCTACATACCGACTATTTCTATCGATTTATCGTAATCTATTCTTTTTTTGTTTCTTTTTCTCTTTTCGTATTTTTTTGTTTCTTTCTTTTATTTTCTTTTTTTTTTTTGTTTTCCTTTCCTCATATCCGTCTCCCGTCCATGTTATGTACGAGAGAATTCGAATTTATGTATGTACGTATGTATGTATGTATGTATGTATGTATGTATGTATGTATGTATGTATGTATCTATGTATGTATGTATGTATGTATGTATGTATGTATGTATGTATGTATGTATGTATGTATGTATGTATGTATGTATGTATGTTATATAGGACGTTTATATCGTTACGACTTTCCCGCCAACTTTGATGCATTTTCCTTGTTACAGAAATAAAAACATGATTCTTACGAGTTTCTTCGTTTCGATGTATCGATATATCTTGAAAGCTTCGAATGAGATTGTAGATCCTTCTTTTTTCATTCTCTTTTTTTATCTCTTATTTATTATTTTTTATTTTAGTACTCCGATAGCATAGTAATAAACTTACTTTCTCCGTTCGAGCATTTCTCTCTCTCTCTCTCTCTCTCTCTCTCTCTCTCTCTCTCTCTCTCTGTTTCTACTTTGGCAAACTATATGCGATTATCAAGATGAAACGAAACAAAACGATCGATCGAAATTGTTGATATTTTTCAACAGTTGAAGGCAAAATTTATTAACGACGTGAAAAATATCAAATCGTTTGTATGAATCGGTTCGCTAATTTTATAGGATACCATACTATGGTTATTACGATTATACGCACACGTGGTTACGTTATCGATTTTCTTATGAATGTAGCGTTGCTGGGTTGTTAGAGAACGAGGGGGAGTGGGGAGGCGGAGGGACCACGGTCCATGTATTCGGTTTTCACGGAGATGGGAGTGCGATCTCTTCCGACCGTGATTATTATTAAAAATTCGATTCTGCGCGCATTGTTTTCTCCTCTGGTCTTTTTACTCATAATTCTCTTCTTTCCTTGCCCCTCTCCTTCCCTCATCCATCCCATCCTCTATTACACCCCACCCGTACTCCAATATTTCGATTAAACCTTTCTCTCTCTCTCTCTCTCTCTCTCTCTCTCTCTCTCTCTCTCTCTCTCTCTCTCTCTCTCGGTCTCTCTTTCTCTCTTCGAGCCTAATTAGATGAAACAACGAGCGCCCCTTATTCGAAGTTTATCGTCCTTTATGTTGAAACGAAACGTGATGCCTTTCATATAAATTTCCTATTATCGTTGAATTTATCGATTATGGAGATTCGAGCTCCAATGAAGACGTTCGAATGAGAGATCGAATTGTCGCGGGCATATATAATATTCATAAGGAAAAGAAAAGAGAGCAAAGAAAAGAAAATAACAAACAAAAGAAAAAATTTATCGAAAAAAAAAATAGAAAAGAAAGAAAGAAAAGACAAAAGAAGAAGCTCCAAAAACGGTAGATTGAAGAGGGATTTAATTGACGTGTGATATGAAAAAAAGGAAAGAAAAAAGAGAGAGAGAGAGAGAGAGAGAGAGAGAAAACAACAATAACGGACTTAAATAGATTATCATTGATAATTGAAAATACTGGAAGATAGAGACATATGTTGGACGGCATTGGATACATGCATACATATATACATATGTACATACATATGTACATACATACATACATAAATGGGACCGCAAGAAAATGTAAAATTTGCAATGCAAACGAGTCTCGGCAGCTTGGACAAAAGCATGGCGTGTCCCTGTAACACCACGCAAATATTGAAATGGCATTATTCCAAAGACAAGCGGTCGACGTCCATCCACCGAAAGTTTTGGTCGTCGGTCGTTGGTCGTTCAGAGTCGCGACTGTTGGCCTACAGCCAATCGGCTATCCTCTGATATATCCAAAAAAAAAAAAGTTTGAAAGTACTTCTGTTACATGCTTGAGAATCGTTTCCCATTTATGAAGTAAATAGAGAGTGGAAGGGGAGGGGGGAAGGGGTGGAAGCGACACGGATCATTTTATCCATCAAAATACATCGCGCCATGCCTTCAGACACTTGAAATATTATTATGATAATATTTGTTATCAATGTTTCTTCGCCGATTTTCTTTTTTTCCCATCTCATTTTATTTTTCGTCATTTTTTTATTTTTTATTAATCAGACGTCTTTTAATTCGTAGTATATACCTACGTACACACACACACACACACACACACACACACACACACACACATATATATTATAATTATATATATATATATTTTACAATTTCATCCTAATTATTAGGATGAAATTGTAAAATCTTTCTCAATGATGAATCTGCTTTCTAATTTTATAAACTCACATACGTTAGGACACGAACATAGATATGATCATAAAATGATCATTAAATGATCATTCGTAATCAATGATGTATTAACAAATTTTTATTTGTTAGAGCAACAAATAATAGAGTCGACGAGATATATATGTATTAAAGAAGAGATTATACTCTAAGAGAAAGGAATCACAATCAGATACGTGTTTACGTTATTTACGTTGTTTACATAGTTTATGTATAAAGGATATAAGAAGAGTTACGTTTACAATATATATTACTATATATAATATATAGTAAACACAGTATATATGTATTATCAAATTTACGTAAGAACGTATTCATTAACTGAGAATGAGATCGACTGGTTACGTCTATCGACGTGCCCTTCGGCTGAAGCAAGCAACATCACTAAGAGTAACAACAATAACAACAACAACAACAACAACAACAACAATAACAAGAATGGCTTACTATGTTCCACCTGTAGGATACGTAAAACGAATCGCAGTTTGAGACTCTCGATTATAGAGACACTACACTCTATAACATCGTCAAACTAATTTCTCCTTGCACGCTTGCTTTCCGCGCGTAACCATAATCTCCTTAGAGTAATTTCGTGACACGTTAGTAACACGTAACATGTAGTCAACCTTCCTCTCTCTCTCTCTCTCTTTCTCTTTCTATGTATATATATATATCTGCTAACTCAACGACGAATAAATGTAGATACGTAGACGTGTGCATAGAACGCATATATGCTTTTGACGTGTAACGTTTCTCTTTAACGTTTCATCCCTTATCTCTCTCTCTTTCTCTTTCTCTCTCTCTCTCTCTTTCTCTCTCTCTCTCTTGAGATTTCTGTTACGTTAAATGAGAATTAATATGAGAAGAAGAAGAAAAAGAAAAAAAAAAAAAAAGAAAAAGAAAAGGAAGAGAAAGGAAAAAATTATTACGGTAGTATCTAGATAGAGATATAGTCGACATAAGGGAATAATAATACAGAGTGGGGCATGGATATGTAGATACGTGTTACGATTGACGATACAATCTAAGCTTAGTTTCGAAATACAAATGAGAATTGCTAATGTTCTTTACTCTAAGGGATTCCAATGTATTATACGTTTCTTCATATACTTACGTGGCATCATATTTTTATATTGTACAAACTCACACGTTAGACAGATGAGATATTATATTATGTATAAGATAGTAGTGATGTTATTTCAAAAAAAAAAAAAAAAAAAAAAAAAAAAAAAAAAAAAAAAAAAAATTAATAAATAAATAAATAAATAAATAAAAGAAAAACAAAAAAATCTCTTCGTCGTTAGAACGATCGAGATTATGATAGGATATCATTATTGGACGCGAATCAACGAAGAGTAAATGAAGTTTCAAAGGAAATATTTTTAAGGACATAAAGATTCCGTTCGATACGAAATATCCTCTATATATTTTTTACGTTTAGTAGAGAAAAAAATTAAAAAAATAAAAAGAAGAAGAAAAAGAAGAAGAAGAAGAAGAAAAACCATATCCGACGTTCAAACATCTTCGATAAATATATATCAATTTTGCCCAAAAGAAAGTTTCGTCCTAAAACTGATTATCCCTTTACGAGACGGTATCGGAGAAGGCTCTTGATACTGAAGGAGAACTGGTAACACCGTTGATATTGCGAACGTGGTTGGCAAGTCGATATCGATAGTACCTTTATTCGCCTACGATGACCACCGGCCGTCGCCAAAGCTCGTCGCTACTTGTCGCCATCCGTGCCGAGAAGATAAAACAATCAAAAAAGTTAGCCGAGTTATTGCGAATAGTTGTTACTTAAAACGATTTCGTATATCTCCGAAAAGGAATTTTATAAGATTATATCGACATTAATGGAGAACTTCATGTGAAACGATTTAGAAATTCTTTTCTTTTCTTTTCTTTATTTATTTATCCTTTTTTTTTTTTCCTTTTTTTTTTTTTTCTTTCTCTTTTTCCTTGAACAATTAACGTTCGTTATATTTATTTCTTTTTATTTATATATATATATATATATATATATATATATATATATGTCACATTTATCATTGCATCGTTTAATTTTATTTTTGAATTACATATTGTTCAGATCTGTTAAAGAAAACGCATTTAATATTAAATAAATCGTCGAAGGAGTATTTCGTTTGCGTTACGTGTTAGAAAAATAATTGGATCCGTTTGATTCGCAAGATTTGTCTAAGACGAATCGATTGTCATAGGAATTTTGACGAATCTGATAAAAATACGCTAGAAAATATTACCGCATAGGTACTTTGGCTTTCAGTAAATTAATCCCTTTGAGTGCCTAGCTTTTCAATAGTAGCAAGGAAGGACTGCGTCGAGAGAGAGAGAGAGAGAGAGAGAATATGATAGATAACCCATATCGATAGCAAACGCCTTTGTGATATAACACGCTTGTATACCTCCATATGGGAACTCTGAGATCGAAACC
Source organism: Vespa velutina (assembly GCF_912470025.1). NCBI lineage: Eukaryota > Metazoa > Arthropoda > Insecta > Hymenoptera > Vespidae > Vespa > Vespa velutina. The sequence continues at coordinate 5,125,011 of NC_062193.1, read as the reverse complement.
GTCGTTGTGAATTTTCGAAAGAATTTCATTTGACGTTGTCAAAACAAATCACAAAATACGACGACAATCGTACAAAAATGGAACATAATTATTTGATTATATAAAAAAGTTGGACGATTTTGAAATGTGTAATAATAATCGAAGATTCTATCGATGAAGTTTCGAACAATTCTTAAGATTTTTAATTTTTAAGATTTATGAAGGTTGGACGAAAACAAAAAAAAAAAAAAAAAACAAAAAAAAAAGTAAAAAAAAAAAACAACAAAAAAACGGAAAGATTAGAATAATCATTAGTTATATATAATATCGAGTGAGAGTTTCGATGATCGATCACTTTGTTTACTCGAGATAAATTTGTTTACTTTTAATTTTTTTTTTTTTTTTTTTTTTTTTTTTATC
>NC_062193.1:5107112-5117112 GCF_912470025.1 Vespa velutina | reverse complement strand
TACGTATCTGTCAGATTGCAACGTAATAGTTGATAGTCATTTTCAATATAAACAGATTTTGTTGAAACAAGTTGTATCGTTTGATAGTACTATTGGATTGTATCTTTTCTATCCATTTTCTCTTTTTTTCCCTTTTGTTTTCCTTTTTCTCTTTTTTTCTTTTTTTTTTTTTTGTTTGCCTTTTTTCGTTCTTCTTTTTTCTCTCATCGAACGTTATCATCTAAGCGATAAAATAATATTATAAATTGAAATACGATTTTTTGTGGATGCACAAAGAACGAGAGAGAGAGAGAGAGAGAGAGAGAGAGAAGAATATGTAGGCAGTTATGTACGTATGTATGTACCTACGTATTTATGTATCTATTTATGTATGTATGTATGTATGTATGTATGTATGTATGTATGTATGTATGTATGTATATATGTATGTACGTATGTATATATGTATATATGTATGTATGTATGTATGTATGTATGTACATATGTTGTAACGATGCCGAGTAGAGTTATAAAAATGGCGACGGTTCGGCGTTCTAGAGCGTCTCTTAGAGTCAATTTTTTGCAACAGCGGGTGCTTTCGGGGCAAACACGTAACGGGGATAAACGAATAGGTGGAGGATGATGGAAGAAAAAAATAAAAAAATAAATAAATAAATAAATAAATAAATAAAATAAAATAAAAATATAATAAAAAAAAATAAAAAGAGAGAGAGAGAAAGATAGATAGAAAGAAATAGTTGTAACGGGGCAAGTCGATCGAAAAACGCACTGAGGCCGAGCAATAAGGTCATTCCGCTTCGATTCCTACACCGATCGTTCCTCCATTCACTGTGATATTAACTGCCGAACCAATTTCTGTTTTTTTTTCTTTCTCTTTTTTTTCACTTCCACGACTCTTTGTCCTTTTCCTTCTTCCCTCTTTCTCCCTTTCTCTCTTTCTCTCTCTCTCTCTTTCTCTTTGTCTATTTTTCTTTTTTCGCTTTTACCGAAGCTCCAAGCTTCCAACTATTCATATTCATCGTCTATTGCCTGCAACCACATCGATGGACGCCAAGACACGCGAAATAATTTAAAGGAACGAATTAAAGTCATCGTCGTCGTAATTGTCATCGTAATAGTTATCGTAATTGTTATAGTTTACGTCGTAGTTTACGTCGACCATCCTACCCATTGTGAATTAATGGACCTCGTTTCGTATCTCGATAACCAAACGATTTTTTTTTCGATTAAATCCATTGAAATTTTCCAGACATCCGAGTCCTCCTAATTTTATCTCGTCCTTTTATTGAATATATTCTTTCATTTTTCTTTTTTTTTTTTATCATTTAAATAAGTAGATACGTATATAATACACGTATATACAACTATATACACAACCATATCTCTCTCTCTCTCTCTCTCACTCCCTCTCTCTCTCTCTCTCTGTACATTCTCAATATTTACGTTTAAATTTTAATAAACGATTTAACGATATATCGAATGTTAGACGTGCGAAATAGAATTTGAATTTATTAAGAATTTGAATTTATTAATATGTATATGTAGAATTATGTCTCTTATTCGTCATTTTGAATACAATAAGATTGTCATAGGATTCCTTTTCCATTGCTATTTTCAATGGAATATTTTTCCTCCCTCTATCTCTCTCTCTCTCTCTCTCTCTTTCTCTCTCTCTCTCATTTTATGATAAATTCCTCGATAAAGGAAGGAACTCGTAGATAACTGAAAAGTGTGCTTACCGTGCTTTTACTCCTTCGGGGAGTTGGAATTTCTGTTTGTATAACTCCGTTCTCGTAATAGAAACTAGAGAAATAAATAGAGATAAATTGATAGATAAATTAATATATAGATAGATAGATAAAGAGATAGATAAATAGGTAGATAGAGAGAGAGAGAGACAGAGAGAGACAGAGAGAGACAGAGAGAGACAGAGAGAGAGAGAGAGAGAGAGAGAGAGAGAGAGAGAGAGAGAGAAAGAAAATGACAAAGAGGATATCTTGGTCCTTTCTAATGAAACAATGTCGACTAGTCGAATCAATCTTGTCACGTCGTCCTTTATCTTTCAAAAAATATTCTTAGTAATTATATTAATGACATTCTCCATCTTACGTTCTAATTTCTCTCTCTCTTTCTCTCTCTCTCTCTCTCTTTCTATATATATATATATATATATATATATATTTCTGACTAAACGAATTAGAAAAGGATTTTCCTTATCGGGGATTAAAACGTGTAAATGGATCCGTACATTTTCGCGTGGCATTTGTCTTATCGATCAATCGAAAAGATCTGAAAGATTTCATATTATAAAAAGAGAAATCATCGCTTCGTACAATCGGTTGAAGTGTCGTTTCGACATTGAGATAGGGAAGAGAAGAGAAGAATGAGTAGGAGGAAAAGGAAAAGGAAAAGGAGAAGGAGAAGGAAAAGGAAGAGGAGAGAAAAAAAGTGGGAACACAAATGCGATACCCTTAGAGAGTGGCTGTCTTTATTCGAGGGAAGCCTAACGAGGAGAGGATCCTGCGGGATCTTAAGAGTGCTCTTGTGTAAAGTCGCGTCGAAAAAGAACGGTGTGGATCTTCAAGATTTCTCATCTCTCTTTCTCTCTCTCTTTCCCTCTTCCTCTTTCTCTCTCTTTCCCTCTTTCTTCATTTCTTCGTTTTTCTCTTTTTATCTCATTTTTCCACTTTGACCTTCTCCTTTCTCTTCCTCTTCTTCTTTCTCCTTTCTATTTTTCTTCCTTTTATCTTCTTTTTTCTCTCTTCTTCGCCCTATTCCGTGTCCTCTTTCTCTTCTCTTATCTTTTCTCTTTTCTTTTCTCTTCTCTTCTCTTTTCCTTTTTTCTCCCCTTCGTCTTTCCCTCTTACTCGTGATTCCAACGACACAAACGACATACAATTCGACACACGGTTAGGTAATTACGAAAAAATTATGAGGAATTTAACAAGCCTCGAACATGTTCTTCGTAACGACCGACGATTATTTTTTCGAAGGAACTGCTTTTTTTCTCTTTTTTCTTTTTTTTTATTTACTTTTTTTCGATTATTTTTTTTTTTTTTTTTTTTTTTTAGAACGCTTAACGTGTATTTTTCCCTTTTCTTTTTTTTTTTTGTCGGCGTCGTCGTTCCTTTTTGGGTTCCCAGAATAGACGACAATTCGACACGGCCCGCGCTAATTATGAGAAATTATGAGAGAAATTTTAAACGAGCTTTTGTCGTTTTAACTACGACGATTACATTTTAAGAAAATTTTTTTCGACCGTTCATATTATATTTGTATATATTTGTTTCTTTTAATCATTCAATCGATATTTTAAATAAACGTCAATATTTAAAAATTAAATATCAGAACGTAATAGAAGAGACGCAGGGATGAAGCAATTTTAAAATTTAATTATTTATAACGATCGAAATATTTATATACCCATATGTATTATAATCATTTATTTTACAAAATAGTTATCACTAATTAATCGAAATACTGATTCAAAATGAATCGAAATATATATATATATATATATATATATATATATATATCATATTTTTTTTTCTTTGTATTTCACTTTTTGGTTGATTAACATACTAATAGACATGATCAAATCAATGATCATGACGAAAAATAATGAAAAATAACAAAACATTTTCTATTAATCTTTATGTTCGTTCTAACGCGACGAGATATGATCATTATTAAAAATAAAATTTTATTCGACTCGTCTGATATATATATATATATATATATATATATATATATATATATATGTATATATTATATACATATATACATATATACATATATACATATATACATATATACATACATATACATACACATATGTATTTTTTTCCTTTCCCTTATCCTCCCAAGGTTTGAATAAATGATTTAATATACTTTTTGTTCGTACAAAAATCCATTGAACATTCGGATGATCGAAAATATACGAGAACTTTTCTATCGCCAATATAAAAAGCAGCCATCCACTTTGGTATTCGATACTAATAACAGTAAGTCCGTGAACGGTATGCGCGAACATTTTACAAAATTCCTCGAACGGAATCTCATGTACCTACCTAACTTTTCTGAATAAAAAGGATAAGTAGATGAGAACGCGGTGAAGAAAAAAGGGGGGAAGAACGTAGGGCAGAGGGCAGAGGGCAGAGGGCAGAGGGCAGAGGGCATAGGGTGAAAGGAGGAAAAAAGGATAATGAAACTGGACTATACATTTCGATCTCTCTCTCTCTCTCTCTCTCTCTCTCTCTCCATTTCTCTCTTTCTCTTTCTTTCTTTCTCTATTATTAAGTAACAGAAACGTATCGTTGAATTTCATTTAACTCAAGTCGATAAACGAACGTAAGATACATTTCTGCGATTAAAATCTTTAATGGTAGTATCATAGTCCCTATACGAATTCTTGTCGAAGATTCATTCAATCGTATCTAGTCTATATATTGGATAAGACCAATTGAAATTCCATGAATTACGAAGATTCCAAGTTGAATTTCGATCTAAAGGAATTGAACTTCTCGTTCGAATCTTCTTAGAAAAACATATTTATTTTAATATATATATATATATATATATATATATATATATATATATATCTGATATATTTTTTTTTTATCGACAAAAAAACAATACTTATCGATTAATTAATGATTTAACGATGTCTTTTCTTTTTCTTTTCTTTTTTTTTTTGGATCTAAAAGTATCCCTTCAAAATAACTATCTCCCATTCCATCATAAAATCACATTGATTTTGAAGAAGGAAATATAAAAGTCTTTGCGTTAGGAGTCATATTTAAAAAAAAAAAATAAGAAAAAAAAAAGAAAAGAGAACCTTACTGCTCAACGATATGAAAAATATAGTTTAATATATTTGCTGAAACTATAGTTGGGGGTGGGGGGAGGGGTGGGGGGGAAATTAAAAAAAAAAAACCAAACAAAAACCCGCAACAAACAAACTTTGAATTTGATTAATTGAAATGGATCATGTTCCTTTGATAATGATGTTGGATAGAAATTCTGTTCTCTTTTGTGTATAATTTCAAATAGAGAATATTTCACGATCGATGGAATTACGAATGTAATGTAGTGTAATTAATTATCCCTCTGATTTCTCAGTCTCTCTCTTTCTCTCTCTTTCTCTCTCTCTCTTTGTCTCACTACTTCAAAACCATCACCAGCACCACCACCACTAACTCGCCTTTGACTTTGCAGATTTATATTAATTAAATAAAGATCTTCCAAATTGGAATGAAACGTAGATGAATGACATTTCGAAATCATTGGTGCGAGAAGGACGACGGCCAACCATCCGATGAGGATTTGTGTTCTAATACAAGAGAGAGAGAGAGAGAGATACATGAAAACGCTTCGGTGATCACTAATGCACGATATGGCGCGTTGTATTGTACTTTCATGAAATAATGAAACCAATTTCTCCTTCCATACCTTCATGTTACCCGCTGTTCGTGGGCATATCTAATTTACAACAGTTTCAATGCTAACGACTTTAACATCGACGTTTTAATATCGATGCTGTATATATCGACGTGAACGATATCGTATGATCAAAGATATCGTTCGAAGATCGAAATACGAGAATACGTAAGTTTGACAAGTATTTCTCTTCCATTCACACACATACCCACAAACGTTCATGTGTTCTATATACATATATAAATATATATATATATATATATATATATATATATATATATATATATATATACGAAGGTGTATATTTTCTCGTTGAGAGGAAAAAGAAAGAGAAAAGAAAGGAAACGAAAAAAAAAAAAAAATAAGAAGAAATAGTAGGTAGGTATATAAAGAAAGGGAAACGTAAAACTTTAGTGTGGGTGAAGCTGGATAATTAGGTAGTAGCTTATTGTACTTCTACTTCTCTGATATTTGAGCCAGTCTTTTAATGGAAACAAGACACCAACAACAACGACGACGACGACGACGACGACGACGACGATGACGACGACGACGACGAGTACTCTCAAAGACAACACAGTCTCTTGTTATCTTCTTTCTTTTTTTCTCTTCTTGTTAACATGATCATCCGTACGATCGATCGGTCGATCGGTTGACTGATCTTAGCTGATAAATATCCAGTTTTTATAAAGAATTACGAGAGCTAATTGATTTTGGTGATTTAATAAAACTTTGCTTAGTGTCGTTTAAGTAAAATAAAAAAAAAAACAAAAAAAAGAAAAGAAAAGTAAAATTGGAAAAAGAAAAAGAAACAAAATAGAAAAAGAATAAATAATATTAATAATAAAATGCGATAACAATAAAAAACAAAATAAAAAAAAAAAACAAAGAAAAATTGATCGAAACGACGAAGAAAGAAAAAGAAAAAATTGAGAGAGAGAGAGAGAGAGAGAGAGAGAGGGGAGTTGTCGTTATTTAAAAATAAACAAAAGAGAAAAAAGAATTTAGAAGGGCGTTGCTTCGTCGTTCTACCATTTTCGAGTTACGATTCAACAAATGGCTTGTAGAACTCTCGCTTGCGTTGCCACTACGATCGATCCTGTACGATCCAATTTCGGGGTTTGATCGGAATAACGAAACCTCAGCTAGTACGATGAAACAAAGCAACTAGAATACTACGAGTGTATTATTCCTGGTGTGCAGATAGATAGTAGTAGCGAAGCTCAACCATTGATCGGACAACTCTAGGCATTCGAGTTAATCATTAAATTCTAATTGCTATTCGTAGATTAATTCGTGGATTACGAATATGTGTTTAGTAATTTTCATCCAAGAAACATAACTACGAGGTGATGTATTTCTCTATATCCTTTATACGTATATATATATATATGTGTGTGTGTGTTTGCGTCTCTCTCTCTGTGTGTGTGTGGGTGTGTGTGTTACAAGCAATAAAATTCAATAAGAGCATTGAATATTTTAATCCTCTCTTAGTAGCGTCAAGGGAAATTCTTACTTTGTAATCTTTTTCTTTTTCCTTTCTCCTTTCTCTTTTCTCTTTTTCTTTTTTACGATAAAGCTACGACATTATAACGAATCAGAGAGATTCAAGATCGAATCTCGTAAATCATAAGAGAATAAATTCTATGCAAAGTTAAACAAAGCTCATTGATAAAAGGACGATACATTAAAGTTTTGTATTACTTAATGAGATTATCGATCGTTCATTTGCGTTCAAGTAAATGTGCGATCAGTGAGTTCGGGGAAGAAAAAGGAAAAGGAACGAAAGAAAGAAAGAAAAAAAAAAGAAAGAAAAAAAGAAAGGAAGAAAGCAAGAACAAGTTTATGAAGAGTGTAATACAATAAAAGATATATTGGGTCCAATGGAGGACGTTTTTTATTTTTTTTTTTTCTTTTTTTTTTATGCAAGATATTTAAATATACAGGTGGAAGTTTGTAAGTGATAAAAAAAAAATTTGCTTCTCTTGCTGAAAAGTAAATTCGATCTCTCTCTCTCTCTCTCTCTCTCTCTCTCTCTCTCTCTCTCTCTCTGTATCTCATTCGTTCGTTCGCTCGTTCGCTCGCTCTCTTATCGTCGATCATATCTCTTTCTTTTATCAAGATGATCGCCGATGAGAAGAAGAAGCGACGAACGACTCCCTAACCCTCCTCCTTCCGGCAAAGGATCGCATTTACCGGCCGTCAATCACATGAGCTTCTTCCATTTAGTTCTTCTTACAAAAGAAAGAAAAAAATGGCCGTGAGTATGAAATGGCCATGAGCGACGTAAACGGGTTTAAGGAAAACGAAAGAATATATTTTTCTTCCTTTTGCAAAACTACCAGTCAAGATTTAAAAATCAATGTCATAAAATATGATATTTCATCTAATATCATATATTTATATAATATTACATTTTATGTATATATATATTTATATGTTATAAAATTGTTGTGAAACTTAGTTATCTATAAGTAAGTGTCTCCGGAGTAAGATTAATAACGTATATAATGTCAGATATCACTTTCTTTATATATATATATATAATCTGATTAGGATTTCTAATTAAACGACGATATTAAATTGATCTCGTATTATAAGTAAATGACTAAGGATCTTACATATTAACTAGCATTTTTCAATCGTTCATTTTCTTTCTCATCAAACCTCTACCATCTCGATTCTTCCTTCCAACGTACGCTTTGATGTTATCCCTTATCAGTTTTTGCATTGACCCGAATGCGATTCGAGTAATCTGAACCTACGAGAGAGATAGAGATAGAGATAGAGATAGAGATAGAGATAGGGATAGAGATAGAGATAGAAATAGAAATAGAAATAGAGAGAGAGAGAGAGAGAGAGAGAGAGAAAGATTTTAAGGAGAGAATTTGTGCAAGAGAGAAAATAAAAGTGAAAAAGGGACGCATTAAGCTTAAGGATGAAATTGAATTTTGTCTTGTATCGAGATTATTTTTAAAAATTTCTTGAAAATGTTTTGAAAAAGTTTGCGACAGAGAAAATTTCTCAAAGTTTCTTATCTTAACGATATCACTCATAATAATTCTCTTTCTCTCTTTGTTGTTTTCTCTCCTTCGAGGGACTCTCGTTGTTTTTTTTTTTTTTTTCTTTTTGTTTTTTCCTTCCTTTTTTCTTTTTCTTTTTCTTCTTCTCTCGTCCGCGATATAAGAGAAGAGAGAAATAAAATTTAAACGTGAGCAAAGCTGTCTCGGACATTTTCATATTCGCAAATGCTGAAGCATCGCTCGGAGATAAAGATACTCTTTTAATTTTAACGATGTTTTCGCAGCTCGTACGTATACTATGTTGCATGCATAATTTCGTGAAAATCGCAATGGTTTTATATAATGAAAGAAAAGAGATACGCAAGAGGTAACATTAAAAAGGCAAATCAACGATAACGTCATACGTATTAATCGTCGAAATTATTATTAGACGAGGATAGATAATTTTTTTCTTTTTCTGGTACAAAAAAAAAAAAAAAAGAAGAAAAAGAAGACAAATGAAGAAGATAAAGAATAACAAGAAAAATTTATACACTTAGTAGCGTAATATTTAGATAAATTAATATTTAATTTCCATCGTGCATTATCGATATCGATATTGTTGTTATAAAGTCTATGATATAAGTGTTCGAGTCGTTGAAGTCCAACGAATAAAATTGACCCATTTGTTATCTTCTCGAGTAATATAGGATATAAAATTAATGGCACGTAATTAAACTAGAAAAGGAGTAATTAGATTAATGAGGCATAATTAGTAATAACAGTTAATTGATTGCTAAAGCTTTCACGCTAACAAAGAATTTTCATGAAAATATAAAAATATAAAAGGCAAATAATAATTCCTTATCGTCAAGTTATATCTCTTTGTCTCTTTCTTTCTCGCTTTAAACGAAGTTGACTCTCCCATCTCTGGATTTTATTGCGCAATTTATCGATCTCGCGGACAGAAAAAGAAAGAAAGACAGGAGGAAAGGAAAAAAAATAAAACGCAAAAAAGAATACACACGCACATACACACACACACACACACACACACAAATTTGTTAGCATTTCTACGTCAGAGATAAAACGTGAATCGTTCTTCGTAAATATAGTAAAGTAATTCGTAAATCGGAAGATAGACGGCAGACTTTATGAATCGTTTTAAATTCGAAACAAGATCATGCTATTTTATATCGATTGATCGATCGATTCGCAATCGAAGTATACGATACGAAAACGATACGATAAATGTTTCGAGAGAACGACTTTTCGTTTTTGAAAAAAAAAAAAAAAAAACAAAAACAAAAAGAAAAGAAAACAAGAAAAGAAAAAGGAAAAGAAAAAGAACGAGCCCGGAAAATTGTTCTGTCTACTATATTCTTTCGAACCTGTATACTTTTGTTATCTTAAAAGAAAGAAAAATATATATATATATATATAAATAAATAAAACAAGGGGAACGAACGAACAAAAACAAATAACAAGTACAAAATAAATTGATTGAATAAATGATTGATTTTTGGCTAACATGAAAACGTGATTTCTCGATTTTCCAC
>NC_062193.1:5099612-5102112 GCF_912470025.1 Vespa velutina | reverse complement strand
TCGTGGACGACCAACTAAAGTTCGTCGTTAATGTTAAACTTTCCTAAATCTAAAATTTCTCATTGTGTTAGTTGTTACTAACTACTATATAATGCATATTGAGTATGGTCAATAAAAAAAAAAAAAAAAAGAAAGAGAAACAAAAACCAAAAAACCCCTTTGCTTACCTTTGAATGTCGCTCGGGGCTTTTTTTCATTGATCTATCGATAGAACTTAACTTTCTAAGAATATATATATATATGTGTGTGTGTGTGTGTGTGTGTGTGTGTGTGTGTGTGTATGTGTGTGTGTATCTTTGAAAAAAGCCAAAAGTTTCTTTGATAATTTGAAAAATCAATTATGTATCTTCATTTTTCAAGGCTTCTTTTAGGTTAACTTTTTTTCGTAAACAAGCTTATCCAAAAATGAAAAGAAAAATTAATCTAAAAAAGTCTCGTAGATGAAATGATTGATTTTTAATGTCATTTCGAAACTTTCGATCTTGCTAATTTACTCTTTCTTTTTCTTTTCTTTTTTTTTTTTTTTTTTTTTTTTTTTTTTTTTTTCATTATAACATATGTACTACTTATGTGGATATTATAATCGTAATATAATTTCATACCTTTCGAACGTGGAAATTTTTTATTTTCTTATTTCTTTCATTTTCTCTTTCTCCTCCTCCTCCTCCTCCTGTTCCAGCATCGAAACCATCGCGATTTTCTCAAACTTTTCTTCTATCGTCGATTGGACCGTCAAAAATTTCGATCTAAAATCATTATAATTTTATTTCTATCTCTCTTTTTTTCACAGACTCAAACAAGTAGAAGAAGGCTATGTAGAAAACGAGAAAACGATGTTGATGAATCCGGGATTATCGTTCAAACGGTGAGTGGAAATGGATGTTGTTTTTCGATCGAACATATATGTATATATATGTACATATCTTTCCATTGAAATTGAATATCTATCCATCTATCCATCTATCTATCAATCTATCTATCTATCTATCAATCTAACTATCTATGAACATATATATATATATCTATATATATCATACCTTTTTTTTCTCCTCTTCTTTTGTTTTCTTTGTTATTATTTTATTGCAAATAATGCACGTGAGAATTTTCATTAGCCACTCAAAAGCAATCTCACAATGGACAGATGGAATATGTTGGTCTACGCCATTTTCCTTGAAAACTCATTGAATGATAATAACAATAATAATAATAATAATTATTATTATTAATAATATTAATTATTATTATTATTATTATTATTATTATTATTATTATAGTAATAATGACGTTGAAACGTTCTCCTTAATTAACGATTCATTCTCATTTGAAATAAAGCTTACCTTTTTATACTACCAGATGTCGCAACGAATCTTACTCTTCTCTCTCTCTCTTTTTCTCTCATTCCCATTTTCTTTCTCTATCTCGCTCTTTCTTTCTCTCCACGCATACGCTTCGACATTTATAGTCTATTTGCTGATCGTTGAATCGTATACGTTCTGTTGTAAAAGATACGCCTCGAGTTACTTATTCCACTTTACTACAAACACACACACACATATATAGAAACGTATATACGTATACGAAATGATAGAGAGAGAAAGTATTTTAAAAAGAAATTTCAAACGCATCACGATGTGCTCGAAATTGACCTTCTTCTCTTTCTCTCTCTCTCTCTCTCTCTTTCTCTCTGTTTCTTTCTTCTTTTCTCTTTTTTTCTGATCATTATTGTGTTTTTCTACTTCGAAAAAAAAAAGACTAACTTATTGACCGATAAGATTATAAATATAAAATGAAATTTAGATCAAGTATTTTTCTACTTTCAACGAGCCATCTTCTCTTACATCAAAACTCAACAGAAAACTCTTATGGATTGATGTATTTTTACTCATTATAATATATATATATATATATATATATATATATATATATATATATATATATGTGTGTGTGTGTGTATAATTATTAGAGAAAAAATTAATAAAATATTCCGACACTTAAAATTAGATGAAAAACGTATATTTAATACGTTCAACTAAATATTATAATACAATTTGATTGGTTTAGAATATACGTACAAGATATTTAATTAAATTTATTATTAAATTATTAAATTTCTTAAATGATTATTATTATTATTCAAACATTGGTTGGAGCCTTAAAAAGATCTTTTCTTTTCAACCGACAGAGAGCGCTTGCTGTCATTGAATAATTATCAATAGTACTACTGAGTGCACATTGTGAATATACATTGCCAATCATATATTTCAAGGTTTAAGGTTAAGCGTTGTTTGAAAAAAAAAAAAAAAGAAAGAAATGGAGAAAACGTGGCATAACTGTTGGGAGAGGGGAAGACACGTAAATTTTTTTTCGATAGATAAATCACAGGTAAACGATGATCTGCTTTCTTTTTATTTAGTTATTTATTTACTTAGTATTATTATTATTATTATTATTATTATTATTATTATTATTATTATTTAATAAATGATATAAAGGAGAATAC
>NC_062193.1:5092112-5094612 GCF_912470025.1 Vespa velutina | reverse complement strand
GAGATGAGGGATACAGGAGGTGGGGTATAGTAGGGTGGGAGTGGGGGTTAGGAGGTTGGAAGAATCGAGGGATAGTGGGTTGGGATGGGGTGTACGTGGGAGAGAATAGAAGGGAGAGGGAATGGAAGGATGTTTAATTAAGACGTCAAAGCGACGTCTCGCGACTTACAATTAATGCGACAGAAAGCTCACAATATAGAAACGTTGTACCTACGTCTCTCATTCGTCGTCGTTGTTTTTGTTGTCATCATTGTCATAGTTGTAATCATACTCAAGAGAATCTTTTATTTGTTAGTTATTTGTGACGGTGGAAGGTAGGAGGAACGGTGTGTAACGGAGGTGAAGGGAATTTTTTCTAAGTAGCAAATTACAGTTCTGCTAAGTTATTAGGTGTACTGTGCGTAGTTTTGGGTTGTTCGCTTTGGGCTTTTGAGTATATAAACCTTCTCCAAACTCTCTCTTCCTTTACTTACTTGTGGTACCTATTTGAAAGCTCTTATTTAAGCCATTACTAAATTAACCGTAGCGTTAATGTGCACGTGAAAACGTCAAAGTCACACGACATTCCAAACACTAAAGCGTAGATACCTAATCTTTGTTTATCTCGCGTGACCAACACCAATGTCTCGCGCGGTTTTTCCCTTCGTTCGGGATATAAAAGAGAGAGAGAGAGAGAATGGAGTACGAGTTTCTGTTTTGTTTTTGCTGTTTACTTTTGCTTTTTTTTTCTTTTTTATTTACGTCACACGATCATATACGCAAACGATTATGGTTTGTTCAATTAGAATTTGTTGTTCGTGAAATTTCATATTGTGAGTATGGAAGAACGAGGATTTTAATTCGATGAGAAATTTTTTAATTTGCAACTTAATCCTTTGAATTTAATAATATATATATATTATGAATGAATGATCAGTCAGATAGATAATACGAAACGTTTATTAGAAAGATTTCGTTCGATCTGAAATAGAACTAATCCATAAAGTGACCTAATATGAACGTTAATTTTGATTAAACGTGATTATCCTACGTGATTATCGATCTCACTTTCGTCGGATTATTTGACGAAACGATTATACGCCACCGCATTCGTAGTTCATAATTCGAAGGATATTTTTGGTGGTTTTCTAACGAACACATTTACAGACATTTAATTAGTTATCAAATAAACGAATTAATCGGAGGTTCGATATGTGATAGGGTTCTCGATGGAGTAACAACCATCGAGTAATAACCGTTCGAGAAATCACATCTGCAATCATCATCCCTATACGTTTGCAATATGAAATGAAAATAGAGTATACGGTAAACTTTGAACTTCGAATTCTGAACTCACGTAAGTTTCGCGTAAAGTAATATAAATATCTATAATGTACACTTATATACGTATCATATATTTATTTAAGGGCATTCAAAAGCGCATAGAAGGAAATATAGTATAAATTGCAACTCGATGGTTAATGATGGTTATAGCGATGGTCTTGGTAGTAGTATATCTATATCTATATGTATATCATAAGGTAAGAGGAAGGAGCGTATACGAACTCCTTAAAATTGTGTCGAGGATGCTTCGACCATTAGAGTTCACCGTCGAGATCGATAATAGAATTACGCTCGATCGAATTACCTCGTCGCGGCTCCATCGTTAACGTTTAATGCCCCTGTTTGTCCGGGTACATTGGCTGCTCCCTCTTGTTAAGTTCTCACCAACGATGACGCTTGAAAAATGTTAGGTAACTATTTCTTATATCTTTTATATTTTATATCAATTGGATATATAAAAACAATTTGTTTACAACTTTCATTTCTTTTTTTTTCCTCCTTTCTTTCTTTCTTCCTTTATTTATTTATTTCTTTCTTTTTCTTTTTTTTTTCTTTTTTTCTTTTTTTTTTTTTTTTTTTTTTTTTTTTTTTACATAAGAAACGAATAACCCCCTCGAAAAATGAGAAATGGAAAAGAAGAATGTCCCTTGGGTCTTTTATCATTTGAATCTTTGATTTATTTATTTGCTTTCCTTTTTCTCCCCCTTTTTTTTCTCTTTTTTTTTTCTTTTTTTTTTTTTTTTTTTTCTGCATGAAAAACGATAATCATTTATACGGTATTCGAATTGATCAATGTTAAACGAAGAAAAAGTATTCAATCGATACATGTATATGTATATATATATATAAAAAAAAAAAAAAAAAAAAAAAGGAAAAAAGGGAATAAGAAAAAAGTGTACATTAAAGTTAGATTACATTTTTTTAGTAGCAATCGCAAGGACGTAAAGAAAACGATGATATTTCATGGTGGTAGATTGTATGTGTATATATATATATATACAATATATATATACATAGTCGTTGTCCTATCGACCGCCCCACATATTACATCTCCGACTCCTCCTTTGGCCGTTCCTGGTCCTCTTTCATCATCGTCCTCGCTCCCTCCTCTTCGACCCCTTTGATCCTTGCGATCGAAGTGAAGCGTAGGCGAGCGAACGAAAGTGATCGAAGATGA
>NC_062193.1:5069612-5087112 GCF_912470025.1 Vespa velutina | reverse complement strand
ATCATTAAAGTTGGCAAACAAAATGGAACTGAACGTAGTAACTCATGACATTCCTGTTGATCGCAGCTGTGCCATATTTGCAACTGGTGGGCGGGAACCATCCTAAAGCGAAATACTTATGCTTACGCCAAAACTCTTAGACATCTATATAGTATAATATTTCAATGACACTTTTATGACAAAGAAATGAATTACTTGATATTAAATTACTCAAAATTGAATTTTTATTTGATAAATATTTGAAATCTTTCTTTTTTCTTTTGATAACAGAGTTTTCAATCATTATGATTGATATACGATATATATATATATATATATATATATATATATAAAACTGTGATAATAAATAGATCGTCGTTACTTTAAGAAACTAAATAATTACATCGGTTATGATCGATCTATACGATCATCAAGGAATAACTTCAATAATTAATTGTTTCTATCATCATATAACCGAACTAATGATAATGAATAAAAGAAAAAAAGAAAACTGATTTTTTATCATTGAAATTTGCAATTATCACGCGTACAATTTTCCGATATATAAAATAGAAAGTAAGAAGCATTGTTGATTGATTTTAATTGAATAACAAAATGAGACGTGAACTATTGTAACTTTATAGTATCTATCGATTGGCGGTATGGCAAATTTAAAATTAAAATTTTTTTCTTGGCAAGAGCCGAGCCTTTTTCTATAATCTTTCCTGAGGCACACCCTGAGGCACATTCTGAAACTTTTCCTGTAGTTGAAACTAATCCAACGATAATTATATGTAACATTTCGATAACTCGATCGTTTACATGTTATGTTATTCTGATTTATTTTTTTTTCCCTCCGTTTTTTCTTTTTGTTTATATATTTATTTTTATTGTTTTTTTTTTTTTTTTATATAAACGAATATCTTATAGAAATCAATACGTCAACATGGTTGCAGAGTTCGTTAATATGATAATATTTGTACATCACGTAGAAAAGTTTAAATGATAAGTTATCGATAGTTCAAATATTGAATTAATTAAATAATAAATTTTTTATAGCGATCGGATACGATGTGTGTATATATATATATATATATATATTGATATGATAATGTAATAAAATATATTTTAGCTTATCGTTCGTTTCGATAATATAACAATGATATATTATTTATTTTTCATAATTCTCGATCAAATAAAACATCGATTATATTAAGTATTTGCGAGTATTCGATGTTAATTGGTTTATTTTTTTTTTCCTTTTTTCTTTTTTTTTTTTTTTTCTCAAATAAAAAATCATAAATATCCAGATTTAATAAATTTGTATCAGTTTGATCTACTCTATAATAATTGAGAAATATCAATTTATATAAAGGTGAATTATCAATTCAATAATTTAATAACAAAAATACAAATAATAAGAACTTAATGAAATTTTATTAAAATATCATATCGATGATCTATCGATCATTTTTATCGAAATAACGTAAGAAGGAAATAATAAAAGTTAGATTTTTTCTTCTTTTTCTAGATCTTTTTCTTTCTTTCTTTCTTTCTTTCTTGCTTTCTTTTTTACTTTCTTTGGCAAACACGTCACATAAATTGCTTTAATTTCTTTAGATCCTTTCCATTTATTAAATCCTACATACCTATTTCTTACGTAATCTTTCTCTTTCTTTTTATATTACGAACTGTGAATGCGACCTTAATGACGTCGTGTGAAAAAAAAAATAAAAAAACGAGAGAAAATAATATACCTAGGTATATTCCGTTAAATCATAGCGGATAGGTAATATCTGTTATTAACCATTCGGATTTTGTATATACTGAAGAAAATTTATACGGGTCGATTATTACCAACCAAGTTACTATATGTATATATATATATATATATATATATTTCTTTTCATGAAAAATTATTATATACATACATATGTACATTCCATATTATTTTCATAAAAATTAATTTACGACATCTTTTCTAACTATATATATATATATATATATATATATATATATATATATATTCTTTTTAATTATAACAACAAATTGAACTGTAAAAAAGTTTTATGTATAGTTTAACAGCAAGCAAAGAGTTTTTGCATTGAAATACAGAGGGATGCATCCTCTTGGACGGTAGGTTGAACGTTAAAAGTGATCGAGTTGGTTACGAGGGTCTGCCGATATTGAGGTACAATTTTATTAAATTCAAGCACGACATACATATATATATACGCTTAATTAATTAGAAACGTACATCGATATTGATCGACGTATCCGTTATACCACGTAATGTATCGTATCGTATCGTACAATTGGTTCCGTGATACATACATACATATGTGTGTATGTACAAACACTACATAGAAATTCTGAATACCTACTCAATACCTGAAATCACAATGCATATCTATACCTCTGTTAGCATTAACACGTGACACACTTATTGTTGATGTTTCTGATTCAATGATTAACACAAATTAGACATGATTTTGAGCGAATACGTAATGTGATATATTATAGGGAAAATTAATATTTTAATATATCGTGGGGGTGTATGATGATAAAAAAAAAAAAAAAAAAAAAAAAAAAAAAGGAAAGAAACAGAAAGAAATGTTTAAAAAAATAGTATTTAATTCCAGCTTTTTTCTTTTTTATTTTTTTTTTATTTTTTTTTTTTATTTTTTTATTTTTTTATTTTTTTTTCATCAAATATTTTAACGTACGATAAATAGCCCTGCGATAGCCATATTTGTCAGAGTATTTATGTATATTATGGAAAAATAATCGTTTGATCAGTCAGCCAAAATTACTATCACGTACTCTCTCTTTCTCTCTCTCTCTCTCTCTCTCTCTCTCTCTCTCTCTCTCTCTCTCTCTGTATTCCATATTTTTATCTCAATGTTTTAACAAGGAACCGTTTACGTAAGCAGCAAATATCTGTAGGTCGAACTAATCTCGATCCTTTCGGAGGGAAATAAGGTGACTGAAAGAGATAGATAAAGAGAAAGAGAGAGAGAGAGAGAGAGAGAGAGAGAGAGAGAGAGAGAGAGAAGGAGAGAGAGTTTGTGTATATAATACCTTTCCCTTGTGTGCGTAGACGCTTGAGGACCATGAAACATCACTTTTTTTCGTCCATAAAATTTTTTTTTCCTTGACCCCGCAGATGTGAAACCAGTGACCAGTTTTATATATCTGAGATAAGACAGCACACCGGGGAAATATGCTACTTGAAATTTTTTTCACCGTAACTTGAACGATAACTAGAACGTTGTCTCTCTCTTGCTCTCTCTCTCTCTCTCTCTCTCTCTCTCTCTCTCTCTCTCTCTCTCTCTTTCCCTCTATCTCTTTTCGATTTCGATATTCTTTTATACGAAAAAACGATGAGAACTTACTTACCTATCTACAATCGCCCATTTTTAAACTAAGAAAAGAGTGTTGAAATCGAAATAGGATTCGTATTTTAATTAAAGATTTAAAAAATCCTGAATTAAGAAAAGAAGCCCGTTAATTTGAAGAGCGATGCTTCTCCATCGAAATGGAGGGATCTGCTCGTTTTCCGATAAATCTCAAGGAGAAAATCCTTAGCGCACGA
Source organism: Vespa velutina (assembly GCF_912470025.1). Classification (NCBI taxonomy): domain Eukaryota; kingdom Metazoa; phylum Arthropoda; class Insecta; order Hymenoptera; family Vespidae; genus Vespa; species Vespa velutina. Next base: position 5,083,538 of record NC_062193.1, on the reverse strand, counting down.
TCGAAAGGGAAAAGTTCTCTCCCTCTCTCTCTCTTTGCCCATTTTTTTTTTCTTTCTAAGAACGTCGGATGAATTTGCCGAAAGGCCATAAATCGTCTTACTCTTACGTTCTTGGTAATAAATCGAACGTTTTCTAACACCACCTCTATTTTCATTTGGTTTTCTTAGGTTGGCACAGTCAACGTCACCGTCACTGTTCTCGTCTTTCTCGTCGTCGTCGTCGTCGTCGTCGTCGTCGTCGCCGCCGCCGCCGTCGTCCTCGTCGTCGTCGTCGTCGTCGTCGTCGTCGTCGTCATCGTCGTCGTTGTCGTCGTCGCCGTCGTCGTTTCGCGAGGAAGAGATAAACATTAAAGACATTCATCGAAGATAAAGAGGAACGAAGAAAGAAACGGACGAAGGGAAATTAATGGAAGAGAAAACGCCAAAAGGGTGGATCTAACGATAACGATTCTCGATCCGCATGGAGGAACGATTAAAGGAACGAAAAGAAATTTTACTTCTCGAATTCCTGATGGCGTCATCGAAAACAAACTACCTTAGAAAGTCCAATCCTCGTTTGGCCGAATCGAAGGTGCCCAGGCGATTCACCTTTATCAGGTGAAACGCCGTTTAATCGGCGTCGCTTCGACGGCGTTGGTGCGACTACGATCGCTGCTCTGACTACTACCGTTTCCTCCACCTCACGTGGCCGCAACATTACCCAATAAGGTGAAATCCATTAATCTTTCCTCGCAACTCACCGCACCGTATCGCACCGCACCTCACCGCACCGCACCGCACCGCAACGCATTCGACTGTTCGTCTTCGTCTTTCATTGGTAGGCTTCCCAAACCCCGTAAATTTCATGTCCATATCCTCTTGCTACTTGCTTCGTAGTATCCAACTCCCCACCGCTTACTTCTCCCATTCCCAAAACATAATAAATCATTTTACGCGTCAACATGATTTCCTTCATTTTCGTAAAATTTCTTTCGCGAAACCAATAACTCTTCTATATCTAGCCAATTATAATATAATTTTTTTTTTTAGAATTTATCTCCCCGTTAAGTAACTTAATTTTTCTCATTCTAACTCTAATTGATAACTTAATTTTTCTCATTCATTGATTTTCTCTATCGTTACGAGAATTAGATATGTTATTATGTAATAGATCGTTATTTACAATTAATTCTATGTTCATGTAGATCCTCGTCATTTCAATGAATTTCCTTTTTCTTTTCGTTTTTCTTTATCTCGTATTAAAAGAAAACTAAGAAGAAAAGTTCAATTCAGATTGATTCTCCCGATGTCGAAGAAATTTCTTTCGGGATTATTAAAAGCTACGTGGAGGAGAGGATAAGTTTAATCGAAAATAAGCAACGCTGTTTAAGTTTTAAAACCGATCATTTTTCATGGTAATAAGTTGCGTTGGCATAATCCTGGATATGGGCTGATAACAACAAATTTCCTTACGTCTCTTCGATTTCGTCGTAAGAAAAGCTGTTACGAACTATGAGTTTGCAAAATTTTTACTATGGACATATCACCCCTCTCCCTCCCCCCCCCCTGGCCACCCACCCACCCTTTTCCCTTTTCCATCTCTTTTTCTGTCTTCTTCGTTACGTCAAAGTTCACGAGAAAAGTTTAAACTTTCATATTAATTTCTACTAGTATTCGAAAGTTCGCGAGACGCGAAAGAAAAAAAAGAAAAGAAAAAAAAAAAAAGAAAGAAAAAATAAAAAAAGGGTAAAAAAGAAAAGGAAAGAAAAAAAAGAAGAAAGAATTGAAGAAACGAATGGGCGTTTTCTTATTTCACTCGTTTCTACTTTTCTCCTTTTTCCGCACGAGTTTTCATTCGAAATCCTAGGAGAACGCCGCAGGTGATATACGCGAGGCATTATAGTGCCCAACGGCAAATAAATTCTTTCCTTTCTTTTTTCTAACTTGACGTAAAAGAGAAGTACTCGTATCGCGACATCTCGAAAACTTTCTTCTTCTTCTTCATCTTCTTCTTCTTTTTCAATATATATATATACAAGCATTTCTCCCTTTGTTCTATGTAAGAATTTTTTCTATAGCAAAGCATTGAAGAAAAAAGTTGATTTATATAATTCGTTTTTAATGTCGAGTTCGACGAGACGATAGAATTGAAATCATTAAAATCAAGTTGGCGTAATTGAAATTAATTCTAATACGAATTGTGATTCATTAGATACATAATCGATAGTTACGTGAAAATAATCTAACGAAGAGCGAACAATCGTGTACGTAAGTAATTATCCTATAATTTGTTTTAAAATCGAGGATTTAATGAACTTTATCGATCCGTTTAAAATCATAAAGAAAAAAAGATTAAAAAAAAAAAAAAAGAAAAAAAAAAAGAAAAAAGAAGAAGAAGAAGACTAAAAAGAGACGGCAATGGAATCGATTAATTGTATAATGATCGATGAATGAAAAGAAATGAAAGATCAAATAATCAATTGTAACAAAAAGACATTATTATTTGATAATTCGTTGTAAAATAATAGAAGTCAATAATCTGATCGATCTTGTGAAATTTCGGAGTACAAAAAAAAAAAAAAAGAAGAAGACGTAAACACGCATCACTTTATGAATCAATGAATCAGTAGTAGTAGTAGTAGTAGTAGTAGTCGAAAACCATATTGGTCGGACGAAGCGGTCAAGTCTGTTATTAGTCGGGTAGATATTTCGTTAGTCCAGGAATCACGTCATAGTGGCCCTCGATGCCGTTAATTACGTTAACAACTACGGCTCACCGAGGATAGCATGCAGGAGAATCAACCATCCCATACTGGTCTATATGTATCAGCAAAGTATCTCGAATTACTCTTGGCGCGGCTCACTGCGTTGTTTTCATTTTGTTTCTTTTTTTTTTTTTTTTGTTATTTTCTTCTTCTTTTTTTTTCTTTCCTTTTTCTTGTTTTCTTTTTTTTTATTCCCCCCCCCCCCCGACCCCCCATCGTGTATACACATTATGCCGGTGCACGCGCACCTCGTCGAAGCGCTCGTACGTTCTGAATTATTTCTCGTATAAACTGGGTCAGCTTTAAAATCGTTGCTTGTGACGCCTTAACTTATGCAACTGTGCGAGCATCCATGTATGTTACTTTCGAAATTTCTCGCGAAATTTCTTTCCCCTTTTTTCTTTTTTTCTCTTTCTTTCCTTTTCTTTTGGTTTTGTTTTCCTTTCATTTATTAGTTAGAAAGAGAAAGAGAGAGAAAGATAGAGGGAGAGAGAGAGAGAGAGAGAGAGAGAGAGAAACGAATATTTCGTTATGAAAGTTTAGCAAAAGCAAAAGATATACGGGTATATTCTAAAAGATTAATTACAATCGTGTAATTTATAAAGCAACAAAGACAATTCCTCTCGTAGCTTTGAAATTGATACACGAGAGAATGTAAAATATCTCGGGGCGATGATCGATATATATATATATATATATATTATATATACAGTGTATTGTATGTATATATATATATATATATATATATATATATATATATGGTGTATTGCTTTTCAAATTTCTCACGTTCGCGAGTTTGCCGAGAGTTTGTCCGAGTTTGAAAATGAAACGAGTCGACTTGAAATAATAGTGCCGTTTCTGGTGTATGGTTGATAACAACAATAAGGATCACCAGCAATTTCTCCTTTCTCCTTCGAAGTTCTTACCATGAGATTTTCTTTATTCGAGGGTAAAAAAGAAGAAAATTAAAAGTATAATTAAAGGCATAAGAAAAGAAAAAGAAAGAATAAGACAAAAAGGAAGAAGGAAAGAAAGAAGATAATAATAACAATAATAATAATAATAATAATAATAATAATAATAATAATAATAATAATAATAATAATAATATGTTATTTCCATGTTAAAATTTTCAGAGCTGGAGAAGCGGCCGCAGCCGCAGCTGCCTCGGAGCTCTGAGGAGCTGGAGGATCTGCACAAGCTGCTGCACTTCCCCGAGGAGGTGGCGCTCAGGTTGACGGAAATTGAGTATCAGCTATTTTATCAGGTACCACCGAACGAGTACCTTAAGCACGTCTCCCAGGATCTAATCGCGTTGCAAAAATCACCCGCGAGGCCACCCCCATCGCCGAGTCGCAGCTGCAGCAGCCCCAGTACAGCGAATAGCTCGACCCAGACAGAGGAAGAATCCTCTTGGCCCGGTGTTACAGTAATTTCTTCCGTTCAGACACTCATCAATCGATTCAATGAGGTGCCCTTTTCCTCTTATTTCCGCACAGTTTAACCATATTCGTTTATTGCTTCGTATATCGCAATCGTTTATCGCTGATCTATTTATCGGTTATCCTCTCATTTACTCGAAATACCAGAGAGAGAGAGAGAGAGAGAGAGAGAGAGAGAGAAAGTGGGAGATATATAAATAGAAAGGAGGAAGGTAGAGGGAGGGAGGGAGGGGGTGAGAGAGAGAGAGAGAGAGGTAGCTATCGAAAATGATAGCTCCATTGACCAATTTTTTCGGCCTTCGGCGTTCGCGCCTGCGCTTATGCCTCGCACTTTCAACGCAGCTGACGCTCTTACGCAAACACGTGCGAGAAATAATTTCATGGTCGAGTCTACTTCAAGGATCTTAACTAAGATAGAAATGCTTGTCTCAAGAAAACCCAGTTATCGTTCGGTAAAAGCAACCACTCTTCCAACTATTTTCCATCGTATATGCTTATAAACACTTTCATAAAGTATTTTAAATTTTCTATTAAATTCACGAGTGTTTTTGCTCGTAGTTATAAAGATCGATATTATATGCTTTTCTCTCTCTCACTCTCTCTTTTTGTCTATTTCTATTTCTATTTCTATTTCTTTCTCTCTCTCTCTCTTTCTCTTCTTCTTTTTCTTTTTCTTTTTCGAAATAACACAGTGGATTAAATTTCGCACGCAGTCGAATACATATATATATATATATATATATATATATATATATATATATATATATATATGCATATATATATGCAAACGTAACGATGATACGTTTTACGAAAACGATCGATAAACGATGTGGTTCTATCATTTTGATTGTCCAACGATTACCATAATACCATCCACGAAGCTGGTATCGAACGATACCAGTAAGATAGAAATTTTCATTAAATCATGAATATGAATAACGTGATTAACTATTAAGCGATAAGATCGTATTAATTAGCAATGCGAATGTCGTACGATTGAATTTTCCTTTTTCTCCTTTTTTTTACTTTATTTATTTATTTTCTCTTCTTTTTTTTTTTTCAATTTATAAATTCATTAACAGACGCATGAATAATAAAAGAAATATCGTGAATACGTTAAATCCAAATAAAAAATCGAAATTGAAATCTTTCCGATTTAATTTTTCTGATATTATGTTAATTACTTGATAGGTTAACTCATGGGTAACACACGCCATAACCAGCGGTACCACCGTAGAAGAACGTCAGGCAGTGTTATCTTGTCTTCTACGTGTAGCTCTAACTTGTTGGAACACCGGTAACTTTAATTCGGCTATGGAGATTATCGCTGGTCTCAAGTAAGTAGATTAACAAGTAAAAACGATATAAAAAAAGAAAAAAGTTGCATTGATTGATCAAATAAAATATCCTATATACTCGCTCGCTTCTCAATCTCTATCATCTTATAAATTTATAAATGTACGATTGAATATAGTAAAATATTTATAATTTATTTATGTTAATATTAAAACGTCATTTCTATTGAAAAATTTTATCGATAATACGGTATGTTAGATGTCGATAAACGTTGAGAATATATCCCGAGTGTTCTGTGAGTGTAATCCGATTTAGATGTTACCCCTAACTTTCCGCGATGTCATACCGTGTTACGACTTTGAGAGAATCGAGAAAGGACGCTTAATCTTTATCCCTTGGAATAATACAATTCCCACGTTTCAAGTTGCCTGATACGCAGTTGATATACGTTACGTTGACTTGACGATCCGAAACTTTAAACTTCTTCGAAGTTTCACAATAATAAATAATACGATAAGAGATGTAATTTTTTTACTACTCTAGATCGTTCCATCATATTTTTATTTCTTTTTATCGAAAAGAAAAAAAAAATATATATATATATATATAAAATACTTTTAAATAAAAAGCATCTATAATATACGAGAATATACTTAAAATCGACGAATCCAACGTCTTTGAAAGTAAAAAAGTCAATTTTTCTTTTGAAGGGAAATAAGGATTTATGAATAGAAAAGAGTATTTGGCTTCGTTAATATTTTTCTTCAGTTCAAACTTTCTTCCCTCGGTTTTTTTAATATATATATATATATATATATATATTATATAGATATATATGTAAGATTCTACGAATACAGTAATTCGACTTCTCTCTCTCTCTCTCTATCTCTCTCTATCTCTCTTACTCACTTTCTCCCTTTCTCTCTGACTGAGAAAAAAAAGAAAGAGAGATAAACTTTGTCAAAGAAAACATATTTTCTTTTTTTTTTGATCCTTTACATCGTTGTTTCATTATATTTTTATCGAAAAGATATAATAAACTTGTTACTTCTCATAAAAGTATCTATAAGATAAAAAAAAAAAAAAAAAAAAGAAAAAAAACATTGTTAAAATCGATAATGAATCGATGTCTTCAAAAGAATAAAAGGAATTCAATTTTTCTTCAAAGAAAAATCAAGAGATTTATGAATAGAAAAATATAATTGGCTTCGTTGACCTTTTCTTTTTTATTAAGTTTGAACTTTCTTTCCTTGACTTATACACAAATAAACACACACACATACACACACACACACACATGTACACACACACATGTACACATACATAAGTACATCTTAATAAAGAATTCTACGAATTGAATAATTCGACTTCTTTCTCGAATAGAGTTAGTGAGATCGAGAGAGAGAGAGAGAAAGAGAGAAAGAGAGAGAGAGAGAGAGAGAGAGAGAGAGATAAGTAGAAACGATAAGAACAATTGGAAATTTCTTTTCGAAGTCGCGTTCTCGCGGAAAAGAAGATCGACTGGGTAAAATGCTTTACTCGCATCGCAGGTTCATGGGTTGCTAACGTAAAACCTTCCCCCATGCATTATTTAAGACAATGGGATGTCTTTTCCGATTCGTATCTCGTAGTTTCTTCGAGATCCTGAAGTGGCTTTCGCTAGACATCCATTATCTTCCTGAAAGCGAACGTATTTCGCGAAACTTTATCGTCCTCGAGCCCTAAAAACGTTTCCCTCCTTTTTCTTTCTTTCTTCCTTATTTTTCTTTTTTTATTATTCTTTTCTCTCTCTCTCTCTCTCTCTCTCTCTCTCTCTTTCTACGTGCTTTCGACGTCCCATTTTCGATCGGTCGAAGTACCTTACCATCTTTTGTTAGAACTCAACGAAAGGATAATCCGACGTAAATGAAATGATGGACGATTTTTTGAGATAAAGAAAAGTAGAGATGGATAGATATATAGAGATAGAGAGAGAAAAAAAGAGAGAGAGAGAGAGAGAGAGAGAGAAAGAGGATGGGAGGGAGAAAAGATAGAAAAAAAGAAAAAGAAAATTTGCATATTTTTCCTTTCCATTTTTTATTTCCTTCTTGTTCTTTGTACAGTTTGAGAAAACAGGAAGAAAAAAGGAAGAGAAAGAAAAAAAAGTTTTCCTTTCGATCGAAGCCATTCTCGTGTGGCTAAGAAGTTTTTAATTTACGTTGAAGGGTTGAAAGCTCTAAGGGCCACGCGAACGGCCTTGCTCGTTCGTAATTTCAATCTATACCTACACACACACATACACACACACACACACACGTACACGCACCCACGCACGCAAGTACGCACACCCACACATTCTTTTTTTCTTCTTATTTTTCCTTTTTTTTTTTTTTTCGTTTGAAATAAATAACAATTCTTCGGAATGTTCCAATTGGGACATTTTGAAAAATGAATGAAACATATTTGTTCCCCGAGTAACGATTGAAGTTCTTTGAGCTTCGAAAAAAAAGAAAAAGAAAAAGAAAAAGTTGTAAAAAAGAAAGAAAAATTATTACGAAGAAATTATATCGTACTTCTGATACTTCGTTACGAAGAAAATCGATAATATAATACTTATTCTTCTTGGTTAATTTTTGATTGGATCAAACTGGAAGAATTTTATCGACGAGGTGTACTCATAAAAGTCGACAATTATTATTTCTTTACGTATAGAATGAATCGAAAGTTCCTTAGATAATTTGAACAATCGATTACTCTTTCTCGAAAACTTTCTTCTCTCTTATTTTTCCTCTTCTTCTTTTTTCTTTTTTTATTTTTTAGATTTAAAGCTTGATAGTTCCGCAATCTGAAACGAAAAGGAAAGAAGGGAAAAGGAAAAAACGGAAAGAAAAAGAAACAAAAAGAAAATAGAACAAGAAAACGAAACGAAGGAAAAAAAGTTAGCCGTAAAAAAAAAAAGAAATCTGCCGAAAGAGTGAAAATTAATTTTTCAAATAGCTTATAGAAACTTTTGGCGCCTATCCCTACCCACGCCCCCCTCCCCCGCCCTCCCCCATGTGTATACATGTACGAAGAGAACTACCGTTCTTATCTCGTTCGATAAGGGATATTGAAAAGAAATAAGAAATAAGAAATAAGAAAAAAGAAAAAAGAAAGGTAAAAAAGGAATGAAGAACAAAATGAATAAAGAAAAAAGAACTAAGTGACGTTGGTAGAGAGGAAGGAGGCGAAGGAGGAGGGGAGTAGGAAGAGAAGAAGAAAGAAGAATAAGAAGTAATAGTAGTACTAGTAATAGTAATAGTAGTAATAGTAGTAGTAATAGTAGTGTTAGTAGTAATAGGTACTATATGCCGTTTGCATGCAATTTTTGGAAAAGTAAGTTAAGCTAGCGTCGAAGTTTTGTTACTTCTCATTCGACATCGTTCTTCAACATCATAGGTACCTTACTCCTCTGTTACCCTTAAGAAACTTTCTTTGGGAAACCACAGATCTCTTGAAAGTTTTACGAACAAGTTAGAGAAAGAGTGAGAGAGAGAGATGATTATAGAGAGGGATAGGTAAGAGAGCTTTGGTGAGATCCGCGTGTAGATTAGGAAGAAAATTGTGGCACAGCTCGTAAAGGGGTTTAAAGGGATAGCTAGAAAAAAAAAGAAGGAGCGAGGACAGATAGAGAGAGAGAGAGAGAGAGAGAGAGAGAGAGAGAGAGAGAGAGAGAGAGAGAGAGAGAGAGAGAGTGTAAGAGGGACAGTGAGAGGAAAGAGGTAAGAGAGAAGAGCGCCGAGTGGGCCTTTTCTCGTGGAACAGAGAACCTTAATGGCTATTCTACCGGATGTTTCTTGAATCGTTCGTTCGTGGCTTCCGTGGCTTTCCAATAATGGAAAAGCGTCATTTGTACTAAAGAGAAAATGGAATCCGAGTTGTTATCACCCGACTTTTGTTTTATTTTTTTTCTTTTTCGTTTTTTTTTTTTTTCTTACCTTTCCAACTCCTTCCATCTAACATCCCCTATTCCACCTTCCCCCACCCCACCCCCATTCCTCCACCATATTGATATATCCCATATCAACTTATTGTTATCAGATGTCTGTATACGAAGAATATATTTGAGGAAAATTCTTCTTCCCTTTCTGATAATAATAATAATAATAATAATAATAATAATAATAATAATCACAAAGCAATAGTACGTCAAAGGTAAATCTCATTTTGCTTGGTTTTCAAAGGATGAGGCAATAGAAGTAAAAAAAAAAAAGAAAAAATAAAAGGAAGAAAGAGAAAAAGAAAGAAGGAAGGAAGGAAGGAAGGAAGGAAGGAAGGAAGGAAGGAAGGAAGTAAAAAAAGAAAGAGAGAAAGAAAGATAGATAGATAGATCGATAGATAGAACAGATTGTATGCTCGAATACTGCAATCTCCGAAGGACGAATTTAATCTTATTCGTAAAGAACAAGAAAGGTCGCCGCAAGGTATTCTCCCTCTCTCTCTTTTTTCTTTTTACAGTAAAAAAAAAAAAAAAAAAAAAAAAAGAATTTATATATACGTTCTTGTTTCTTTATCATGGAATACGAAGTGCGAATTGGCAAGAATGAAGATGAAGAAGAAAAAAAAGAAATAGAAGTAGAAGTAGAAGTAGAAATAGTAGTAGAAGAAAGTTTTTCGCGTGTGTGGTTGAGCCACTTAACTCAAATAACTTAAAGTATCTTCGACGATCCCGTAGACGTGACGGTAGACGTTCCTAACGGCAAGTGTCTTAGGAAGCCTGACGAACGAGGAAAACTATCGTGGAGGTTAAAACGTGAGGTTGTTACCGGGGGAAGAAAAAATAGGATACGTTTTCGAAAGTACACGAAACTTCACGGATCTTAAAATATTTTATGTACTTCCCTTACTTTATTTTCTTTTTCTTTTTTTTTCTTTTCTCTTTTTCCTTTTTTCTTTTTCTTTTTCTTTTCCTTTTCACTGCTAAAAATTCTCAAGCCGTACCTCCCAGTTCCTCTTCCTTCCTTCTCCTTTCAGTACGTTCCACTTTAAAATCCATATTCGTCCATCATTGGAGAAGGTCGAAACGTACAGGGGGAAAAAAAAATGGAAAAGGAAAAAAAAGGAAGAAAAAGCAAAAAAATAAAAAAGGAGAGAAATACTCTACCCGTTCCGATAGAATTTCGAAGCGAGCGAATAGAACGCGATAAAAATTTTCAGGAGGAAAAAGGAACGTTCCCTTGACGTTTAAGTGGCAAAGATAATTCTTTAAAATTAGGAATTATTTAAAAAAAAAAAAAAAAAAAAATAAAAAAAAACCTTTAAACGAATAAACGAAATTGATCTCAAAATGTAATCGAAAGATTCATTTTTCTCGAATGTCCATGATGCTTCCGTTAAAAGGCGATGATAAAATGAAAACGAAAGAAAAAAGATAAAAAAGAAAATCACACACGTATAGAAAAAAAAAATAAAAATGAAACGATCCCATACACGAACGAATATCTTATTGCATACATATGTACATATATGTGTTTCATAATAATCGCGATGAGAGAATCTATCTATAAATATAAAAATTGAATACAATTCATTTTTGATTACAGATCGAACAAGCTAAAGCCATTTTGGCCAAGCATAAATGAGACAATTCCGGTCTTGGAATATCTTGCCTCCGCCCTTTTGTCTTCCGAGTACGAGCATGCGTTAGCTCGTGCTCTCGCAATGCCGGAATGTCCAGTGGTGCCATTTTTTGGTGCCTTTTTGCGAGAATTAAGAGGAGTCATTACTACCGAATACAAGGTGAGAAAGATAATATTATCTTCCTAATCATTAATTACCGATCTTTTTCTCTTTCTCAATTATCTTATTTCTTTTCTCAAAGGATTAATGTTCGAACATTTAACACATTAATAAAATTCGTTCGAGTTAATAAAAGCGGGGAAAATGTTTTTGGATCTACTTTAGTTGGATATACGATAAAGATCGACGTGATTAAAAGCTTCTAGTAAAATACGAAAAGGAACGTGGGATCGTTCGTCGTATTTACTACGAAATAGGAATCACGTAGTTCCCCTCGTCTTTACCCTCTGTTAAACCCCGTTGAACTTTCGTGATTCTCGAGCGAACTAACTTCACGTAGGAACTTTGAAAATCTGAAAAATCGTTTGATAAACTAACTGAACTCTTTTTCGTGCTAAAGTAAAATATAAGCTTATTTAACTATATATATATATATATATATATCCATTCATGTATACCTGATGTACATACATACATACATTACTCGTTCTCTTTTGTAACATCGATGAAAAAAAAAAAAAGAAAGAAAAAAAAAAAGAAAAAAGAAAAAAGAATGAAAGAAAATGGAAAAAGAACGAAATTGTATGTTTACTTGCATAATACATTTTATGTTTGACCAATACAACAGCGTGGTCACACTCGTCGTTCATTGTCAAAGAGGAAACGTTTTCTAAGCAAAGTAACTCCATCGGTAAGATAACTTCGTTCTTTATTTCGTCGCTCGAGTTATTTGATCCTTCGTATCGTACACAAGGGAGAGGCAAAAGAAAAATAGTGATAAAGTGTAAAAGGACGAAAAGCACGAGAGTTCAATCAAAGTCAGATGCTTTCACCTACGAATACGCGATAGTTCTTTGGAGATTCGCCAAAGGAAACCTTTTACCAATAACAATCCATACATGACAATTCCTTGTCCTCCTCTCTTGTCGGAAAAGTCTTGAAAATCACATTAGAAAAAAAGCTATTGTGTACGTGTTTATATATATATATATATATATATATATATATATATATATAAACACATGGATCTATGTATGTATATATGTATGTATGTATATCCTTTCGCCTCTTCCTATATGATATATTTATACCATACTTACAATATACTATACCCATATATATCTATACTATACTAATACGTATCCAATGGAAGTCTGATAATCATTTTGTCTTTTTTTTCAATGGTATAAATAAAATAATATTCATCCTGAGATATCCTAATCCCGAAGTTAGAATCTTTCAAAAAGTTCTGTTTCGAAAAAATATGTAAGAAAAGCTTTTCGAGAATAAGATAGAGAAAAATAGAAAGAAAGAGACCAAGAGAGAGAGAGAGAGAGAGAGAGAGAGAGAATCTGCCAAAGTAGCTTTTCTACAACGAAAAGGGGATAGGTAACGCGCGGCCGCAAAACAGAAGATCGATTATCACTGCGTGTTCGATGTTTCCTGGCAGCACGTCCCTGGAAATATAGAGAGACCATACCTTTCCATTCTCTTTGTGACGTATTTTATATCAATTTACATGTCTCTCGTAGATTTGACATATTATCGTTTCTCTCTTTAACTAACTAACGAACGTATGAACGAATGAACGAACAAACGAACGAACGAAAGAACGAACGAACGAATCAGTCAGTTTTTATATATTTTCGAGTATTGTCCTTGTCATCACCAAACAAATGTAAAATATCATTCGATCAAACGTTCGATCGTTTATTGACAGAAAAAAAATATGATACATTATATAAAGAGGGAGAGAGAGAGAGAGAGGGAGAGAGAGTAAGAGAGAGAGAGAGATAGAGAGAGTAAGAGAGAAGGTTGACACGAAGAGTGTGCTTACTTCTATTTTTCCAAGAGAGAATATTCGAAAATGGACGAGATTAAAATCACAAATCGTTATTTGTATTGTACTAATATTATCTGCTCCAATTTTTCTCTATATATGTACATGGATAATAATACATCTCGATCAATGAGTTCTATTATTAACGCAGCCTTGTCGCTTTTACAAATTGACGAGCATCATGGGAATTAGTTATATAAATGCCTGTAAAGTGGCATTTATTTATTTTTCTTTTTATTGTTTTGTTTTCTCTCTCTCTCTCTCTCTCTCTCTTTTTTCTTTTTCTTTTTTCTTTTTCTTTTTTCTTTTTTCTTTTTTCTTTTTTCTTTTCTCTTTTTTTTGTTAAATAAATTAGTTCTATGACATGTGGGATATATTATGTATATATATATATATATATAAAGAAAAGAATAAAAAAGAAAAAAGAACGAATGTATAGAAAAAAGAAATTCATTTTCGATCAGATTTTTCTTTTCATTTATTTTTTTTTTTTCGGTTTTCTTTTTGTAATTACATTCATTATCAAAAATTACATTATTATTATTATTATTATTATTATTATTATTATTATTATTATTATTATTATTATTATTATTATTATTATTATCCTCATCAGCAAATGTAATTATCCTCAATGCTCGTTACATTCAAAATTAATTCTATGGAAATGACGAACGATCGAGAATCGTTAGTAACATAGAAGCGAAGACAATTTTATTCTAGTATTTAAGATATCATTAGAAAATTAACAGAGGAAAGTCGGTAATGTGTCTGTCGATGGCAGATACTATTAATCTTCGAGACATTTCAAGCTCGTTTCGAACGAACTAGGCTAGTTAGAACAATC
>NC_062193.1:5054612-5064612 GCF_912470025.1 Vespa velutina | reverse complement strand
ATTTATAATGTTTACGATAAGCCATTAATAATGATAATGAAACAAAACAAGAAAAAAAAAAAAAAAAGAATCTAACGATAGATTTATCCGTAGTTATATAATTTTACACAACGCAAATATCGTTGTTAAAAATAACTCGTTGAGATTTAAGTCAATGTTTTACTGTGGTTAAAAAAATTAAAAAAGAAGAAACGAACAAACAAACAAACAAACAAATAAACGAACAAACAAATAAATAAAAAAATAAAAAAGAAATTAAAAAATGATAGAAATCATTCTATATCTTTTATATATATATATATATATATTTTATCAAATTTATTCGCATAACGTTTATTAACGAGATTTTTTATATTTACAATGTTTAGATAATAATAATAATAATAATAATAATAATAATAATAATAATAATAATAATAATAATAATAATAATAATAATAATAATGATAATAATAAAGGAAAATATTAAAAAAAGAAAATTTTTCTTCTTCTTTGTTGTCAGAGCGATACCGAGCGAAAGAACAACCGCGAGAGCACGAAAGAGAACGCGAAAGAGGTTGGGCCAATTGAAAATGTAGCATCCTCTGGTACATCGGTCGGTCCGCGTATAGACGTCGAGAGTAATACCGAAGCTCCTTCAGGATGGAGCTCGACTAGGAGTGGCTCTTTGAAAAAGATAAACGAGTCCTACGATGCGAACGCCATCCTGGAAAAAGTTGCCCTCTTTCACAAGCATCGACACGCTCGTGGAAGGGATGCAACAACTGGTTCCCTTCACCGCACCCTTAGTTTACACACAACAGCGATCGAACAGACCTACATGGCCGAAGAATGCGATGAGAACGATTATCATCTCGATCTCGATTCATATAAACCGGTCCAACCGATCCTGGTCGATCATGGGGTTGCACTTTTCCCGGTAGCCGCACCTCACACAGGAATGGATCTTCACATCTTACAGGTAATCATACGTAATAAATACTTTTAAACTTTTCAAATAGATTGTTTTCATTTTAATTAATTTATCCTTACGTAAGTACGTATACGTATATTTGCGAGAGATTAATTAACGTAATTACCATTAAAAGGATATATAATGTTAAATGATTGAAAGAAATTTATCTTTGTCTACATATTATATATCTCGAGCGCTAATGGTTTTTTTTTTTTTTTTCTTTTTTCTTGCATTATCTTTACCTCGTTCTACTTTAGCATTTTCAAAAGTGGCTATGAGAATCGTTCCAAGTCGACCGCGATGGGGAGTAGAAAAAAAAGAAAAAGAGAAATAAAGAGAAAAAGACTATTTGCTAGGAACAAACTGTGAACTTTAAACGAAAGGGGATCGTGACGTTTAATTATGTTGATTCGAACTCTACTATATTCGTGCTTAACTACTTCTCCGTTCTAACTACTTGTTTGCCATAAAAGGTGTAAAATATCGTAAAGAAAAGGACCCGGCGTTATTGGTATCCTAATAAATCTAAATGAAATATTTATTTACTGGGATAAGGCAAAATGAATGAAATTTATATTAGATCGTTGAACGTTCTAATGATAAAGAGAAAATAATGCAATTAGGTGCTACATCATGGTACAACTTTGGTACATTGGGATTGTGAAAGTGGCACTTCGAGAACGGCCTTGGTATTCGCACGAGTAGATCGAGCGTGCGGTACCTTCGTCTGGGAGAAACCACCGTGGAGTCCATTGAAAACGGGCCAACTCGGTGGCACTGCCTATACCGAGTTCTCGATCACGGCCAATCCCGAGGAAATCGTACCAGATAGCTTGGTTACCAGATACGCGGTACAACAAAGTGACTGTGCTTCGGTCACTTTGGAGGAAGGATATCTCGATTTGGCCTCCGTTAAAGAAATCATGATCGGTTGTTGTGACCGTGACAGAGAGGCCGATCTTAGGAGCATATGCAAGAGGTAAAGGATCAAAAAATCTACATACTACACTAATGTGTATCATAAAACGATCCTTATTATGAAAAAAAAATCAAAGTATAACTCGTGTAAGTTTATTTGAATTCTCGTCATTATCTCGTATCGTTCATATAGGTACGGCCTACCTGGCTCAGATTCCTGTATCGGCCTCATGTATGGTTCCAGTCTACCTGACAATCGATTGCTCTTTTTACTTTGTCCTCCGGCCCTTGGCAAGTGAGTAATGATTTTCGATAAGAAAGATTTGATCGGATAAAGGACAAATTGAAAGATCGTTATCACTTTATTTTAGAATATGGTATATGGGACTTTGTTGGATATTACGAGGCCTGAAACGACAGCGACAGTTAACAGATCGTAGATCGCGTTGGTTAAAAGAAAAATATCTACAATTATATTTCAAAGAAGGTTGCCTCGAGCCTATGACCGCCGATGCGATACGAGTATTTGGTGGTCGCGATTGGTCAATGACCGAAAGTGTTGGAACCCTTTCGCCAACTAGCAGCGGTAATCTACGTAGACGAAACGTTAAAGGAAAAAAGACCAAATCCATCAGCAACATTCATGCACTGACAAAAGTACGCTTATTAGAAATAAAATAAACTTGAAACTGCAACAATCTAATGAGAATAATGATATACGGTCTCGGACCTTTCAGGAGCTCAGCTTTAAACAGTACGACTCCTCATCCTCGGATGGCGGCTTATCTGCCGCTCCTCTTCGTCACATAACTGGCAGCAGAGAATCCTTGACGAGAATAATTCCAGCATCGCCGAGATCCAGCAGAGATCGAATTCCATCGCGCAGTCCACCCGGTTCGACCGAAAGAATAGTCACTTCCAACTTGCCTTATTCGAGTTTACAAAGGTATCTATTTTGTTTCTATTTTAAAATGAAAAAAGGAAGAAATATATATACGTATACATACATATATATATATATATGTGTGTGTGTGTATGTGTGTATGTGTGTATTTATGTATATATGTATGTATATATATATTCAGCTATGTATACTTATACTTTTCACTTTTTCATTCTATCGCAATCACTTGGAAACAGCTTACTTTGCGTTCCTAGAGACAAGGACAGAAATGGTGGTGGAGTGCCAGGTGGATCGGAAGCTCCTTGGCAGGTGAAAACACGTGCCACTTCCATTATGTATGAGACCCAGCTGAACTTTGTCGAGTTCGTGGCACTTTTCCGATCGTTCAGCCTTCGAGCTAGAAAGGACCTACGTGATCTCTTCGGGCAGCTAGCGATCACGTGCCGAAGTCAAAGCGACGGTTCTCTTCGAGACTTTAGTACGCGTCCGGCCGTATTGAGACAGGCCAGCGATGCAACTCCACAAAGAATCGGTAGGAAATGAAAATAATAACTATTTCAACAAGAGAATCAATATTTTGAAACGTTTATCCGCATTAACATGTATTTTCTATTTCTAACGAAGGACTTTTAACGAGGAACAATTCAATCGATTGTCACGAATACAAGAGCAGTAGTAACCTTCACAAGAAGCAAATCTTTGACGCAGTTGCAGCAGCGAGTATAGTTAACAATTGTTCTGGCGTCGACACGTCCAAGTCCCAAGTAATCACTCTAGCCACGTTCACAAAGTTCCTCGAATCTCGACAACAAGAAAAGCTTACCGACGACGAGATCAAAGCCCTCGTCAAGGTAAATTTCTGAACTTTTCCATCTTACTCTAATTACCAATCAACTAAGTTACCTGTTCAGCTACCTACCTATCTACCTACCTACCTACTTATTTACCTACTTTCAATAAACGAACAAGTTGAAGATGAAATTAGACGAGAACGATTACAAGATACGCGCTGGAAAAAAAAAAAAAAGAAAAAAGCAAAAAAAGAAAGAAAGAAAAAAAATCGCGATCAGGATTTCATCTGTTTGTACATTCTCATTTTAGAGGCACGAACCAGATCCAGTTTTGCGCACACAGTGGTGTTTATCTTTCGAGGGTTTTGCACGATACATGATGGACAAGGACAATTACGCTTTCCCAAACGAATACGCGACGCCATCGGAAAGCGAAATGCAACAACCCTTGTCTCAATATTACATCGCAAGCTCGCACAACACTTATCTGACTGGTCATCAGCTCAAGGGCGAATCATCCGTCCAGCTTTATTCACAGGTCACAATTTCTTAAGAAATATCATATATTATATAGTAGATAGAAAATGTCTTAATATCTTTAAAATCGATTAAACTTATGACCCACTCGTTCGTTCTCGATTCTTCGATTTGACCTGTCGTTTGACCTATTAGCCTTCAAATACTAACAAGAATCAGCCATTTCCGATCGATTCTATGCCTGATCCTTCCATTTTTAACCTTTCGAAATCGGCGCCGTCCTTCGTTCGATCTTATCAAATATCCAATAGATTCGAATAGTACGTTTGATACGGTCGAAGTTTCGTTTCGACTTTAATTAAATCGTAATCGATCTTATCCTATGAAATTAGTTAGGTCTGTTATGTAACTCCATCCACAGGATCGATATCGACTTCCCCTTTCGAAACTTTTTATTTTACTAAATTAATCTTAAAAATTGAATCGTATATAGGGAATCAAACGATGCAAATTCAAATTCGTGATATCGATCTTTTAGGTCCTTTTGACCGGATGTCGATGCGTAGAACTAGACTGTTGGGATGGCGACGATGGATCGCCTCTCATTTATCACGGTCACACCTTTACCACCAAGATACCTTTTCGATTGGTCGTAGAAGCGATCGACAGAAGTGCATTCGTCAGTTCACCATATCCAGTCATACTGTCTATTGAAAATCATTGCTCCCAGAGTCAACAAGCACGAATGGCACATATCTTTCAGGTATAATTCATTGCGATATATCAATTATCCTCTAAGCTATTAATTTCATTCTCATTTTATACATACTAACATACATATATACATACATACATATATATTTACATACATACATACATACATACACATCTATTATATACGTACGAAATAAAATTTTCTATTGATTACAGTCGGTCTTTGGTGAAAAACTCGTAACGAAGTTTCTATTCGAAACGGATTTCGGTGAGGATCCTCAGTTACCCTCGCCTTCACAATTGCGATATAGGATATTGATCAAAAATAAGAAATTAGTAGTGGATCCAACTGGACCGTTAGTTCATCCCCCGGTATCCTATCGTGGTAAAATGTTGATGACAGATCGTGCATCGTCTATGAAACAAATGCGAACGGACGTAAGTAGCACGTCTGTACCCGAATACTTCAGTGAGGACGAGGACGATGAGGAAGATGACGATGAGGACGATAATATCGATGGTAATAATTTATATTACATTCTCTTGAATATAATAATTGAAAAAAAAAAAAATATTATTTTTCTATCTCTCATTCTTTTCTTCTTTTCTTTTCCCTACCTTTTTTCTTTTTCTTTTTTTTTTTTCTTTTCTTTTCTTTGGTTCGTTTCCAGACAATTCAATATCGAGCTACGAGAGATATTTGGGTGGTAATCCATTAATACAAAGCCGTCTAAAATCGGATATGGCAGTCGACGATAAAATTCAACCGAAGCAGAGCAGTCAAATTGCTAAGGAACTTTCGGATTTAGTTGTTTATTTACAAGCTATTAAATTCCGTGGTCTAAACACAACACCGGGAACAGGTACCTCTGGGAAAATTCGTCATCCTTCTCATACCGGACCCGTTCAAAGACACAGTATCGCTGGAATTGGTACCAGCGGTGTTGCTTCCTCTACGGGATCGCCACAATCACTTTCAACGTCTGCTTCGATCGCTAGCGGTGGCAGTAATATCGATAATCTTTTCAGGTTTTATTCTATTTCTATGATGCATTGAAAGAAAAAAAAAAAAGAAAAAAAAAAAAAAAAAGAAAGAAAAGAAAAACAAATTAATATTATTTTTGATCATTTTCTATCAGGTCGACACGCGGCGTACCAGCGTGCTTCCAGTGCTCGTCTTTAAACGAAAGCACTGCCAAAAAAATTTGTAGAAAGCAGCCATTGGGTGTCGTAGCACACGCGGAAACACAATTGGTTCGAACATATCCAGCTGGAATGCGTATCGATTCGACCAACTTCAATCCTGTAATCTTCTGGGCATTTGGTATACAAATGGTAGCGTTGAATTATCAGACCGACGATGCAGGATTGAATTTGAATGCTGCCATGTTCGAACAGAACGGACAATGCGGATACGTGAGGAAACCTTCGGTAATGTGGGACAAGAGTCATATGATGTATAGGTACGTTGAATTATTTATTAGGTGTATTATGAATAAAATGACAGATAGAATGTGTAATCTTTTTTTTTATCTTATGTTCTTTTTTTCTTTCTTTCTATTTTTTCTTTTTTTTTCTTTCTTTTTTTTTCTTTTTTTTTTTTCTTTTTTTTTTTTTTCTTTTTTTATTCATTCCGTATTTACAGACGTTTCAATCCATGGGACAAAGAATTCGATGGTCTTCACTCCGCTCATTTGACTTTATCGGTAGTGTCGGGACAATACGTTTCACCAACAAATTTCTTTGCCAGTACGTACGTCGAAATTGAGCTGGTGGGCATACCGATCGATTGTGCAAAACACAAAACAAAAGTCATACAAAGTAATGCCCTTAATCCAATTTGGAACGAAAAATTCTGCTTTCAAGTAATGTTCAAAGATCTAGCCTTTCTAAGATTTGGTATAGTTGAAGCAAGCTCGCATCATTTGATAGCACAACGCGTTATGCCTTTGAAATGTCTTAGACCAGGTTACAGACACGTTAGATTGCGTTCGTGCAAAAATAAACCATTGGCATTATCCACGTTATTTATATATTCACGACTTGAAGAGGAAAGTCTCGATTACAATACCTGCTGTCGTGATCACAAGGAAACGTCTTCAAAACGACCGTCGTCGGGAAAGGAACCGGACAAATTGACCAGCGTAGATCCAGGTCTCGGTGGTGTCACGTTAAAGAGAAGAATGTTTTTCCTTATGGTTTATCACGTAATACCGGAGGAACCGTATACTATTTTAAAAGTAACCCAAGAAAGTACTACTCAAGAGGTAATGTTGCAAGCGTTACAAAAGGCAGGAATATCGGCGGAACACGTGGACGAATATATTCTTGTGGAGGAGGTGTCACGTGGATGGGAAAAACGAGATAGAGAGGAATTACCAACTCAAAGGGTTCTCGATCCAACCGAACATCCTCTTCAAGCGCAAGCCCTATGGAAAGGACAGGGTCGATTCTTATTAAAACGTGTCGGCGATGATCCAAGTAGCAGAGCTTGGCTTGCATCTATACGAAGTACAGCTGGACATTCAAAATTGGATACAAATTCACGGGATCATTCAACTCATATATGGGACGAAGCAGACACTTTTCTAGTTTGCATTTACAACGTTTCACCCGAAATACCGTACGCGATTTTACGCGTACCGGTTAGTAGTTCCGCACAGGACGTATTAGCCCAAGCACTTGTTAAGGCAAGAAGAATGGAGGATCCAATGAAATTCGCTTTGGTAGAGGAATTGGAATGGGGCGGGGCTGGCGCCGTTGGTAGTGGTAATCGTCAATTAAGAGTCCTTAGAGATGACGAGAATGTTTACAGTACGCAAGCGTTTTGGAAGACTCTCGGTCGATTTATATTGAGGGAAAGAGAACAAGCAATACCGAGACGACATTTGTTGCCGGCAACATTAGACAGGCTCAGTAAGGGTTTCTCCGTTGGTAGATCAGTATCTCTTCCTGGATCTAGCAAGGAAAAGGTTCCAGTTAGCGAGGCATTATCCGATCCAACATCAAGAGGTTTAAGACATCGTTTATTAATGCCAGGTCGTAGACGAGAAGTCCATTCCGACGGTGAGGATACCCGCGAATCTGATCTATTAAATGCTGCCCTTCATTTAAAAAAAGTCTCATTGAGAAAATTAAGAGTATGGAAGTCATAGTGGCAGTCACGGGCGACGTCGATAACATCGATCTTCGCCGCTCGGAGAAATCAGTTTTAAATGATCTATTCAAAATTAATATCGGACATCTCTAACCAAAACATAACAAAATAATAACAAAAAAATCAATTAGAATCGAATTAAAGTGAAAATGAAAGAGAAAACAATAAGAAAAATTGCAATTTGTATACGAATTCGTACGAATAGGACAAAGTCATTATTTCCTCTATCTAATGATATAATGTTATCAAACAAGAAAAAAAAAAAAAAAGAAATATAATGATTGTTTATATAATTGTGGGCATTACCGAATTGTAGAAAAAAAATTCGATTCCATTCGATTCGATTCGATTCGATTCCGATTCAATTCGTCAATGGAAAATAATTTATTACCTATTATTTGTTTATTATCGAATTCGCACTTATTATATTCAATTCAATTCGTGTGGCTATACAATAAGATCATTAAATAATGATGATGTTCCGAATATTATAAATATATCGAAGAATCAATCAAGAAATTATTCAATATTATATAAAATTTCAATTTGAAGTAATCACAATGGAAATTTCTTTCAATTTTCTATAAGCAAATTCAAAGTCAAAGAAATTAAGTCGATCTATATCTATGTTGGACCATTATCACACGTTGCGATAGTGTGATAGTCGTGGATTAATAATATGGATACCGTATTATGGTTTCTCGTGTCGTCGTGTCGGCAAGAAAAACAAAAAAAGAAAAAAGAAACAAACAAAAAAAAAAGGACAAAAAAAAGAAAGAAAGAAAGAGAAAAAAAAGAAGTTAACAAAAAGCCAAAACCCATGGGCTTTCTTTATAACGCGTCAGTATTATTTCTTAGTACAATTTCACACACACATACATATATATATATACACACACACACACTCTTTCTATCCCTCTCTCTCTCTCTCTCTTGCTCTCTCTCTCTCTCATTTTCTCTCTCTCTCTCTCTCTCTCTCTCTCTCTTTCTCTCTCTTTCTATCTCTATCTCTTTCTCTCTTTTTCTATCTCTATCTCTTTCTCTTTTATTCTTCTTGTCATAAAAAATATTATCTACGTGAGAGCATTATCGTTTATTTCTTAGATATAAAAGGAAAGATCATGAACTCATTATCGTATTTATTACTATTATTGGAAGAAATTAAATTTCTATATATGTACATGCA
Source organism: Vespa velutina (assembly GCF_912470025.1). Taxonomy (NCBI): domain Eukaryota; kingdom Metazoa; phylum Arthropoda; class Insecta; order Hymenoptera; family Vespidae; genus Vespa; species Vespa velutina. Next base: position 5,055,510 of record NC_062193.1, on the reverse strand, counting down.
TATATAGTTACGTATATAGATAAGTATATACGTAGATCGGTAATGTTTGCAGAATCGATCGATATTTACTTTCTTACACGCATGTATAAGCGCGAGCGCGCACGCACATACATATATATAGACTCATGCACATACACACACACACAGACACACACACACACACATACAAACAAACTACAGTCTCCTCCTCTTTATCTTTTTAAGAGAGAACATAATCAGTAGATTGTATATATTATACAAAGTCGAGGAGTGTCGATTTTTCGTTTCTTTCGTGCTTACGCGTTCGAATAAAGTTGCTTTAAAAAGAAGAAGAAGAAGAAGAAGACGGTTCGTTCAGAGTACCGAGATAGCCTAATTTTTGTTAATTAACATTAAATAAACTCAATAGCGACAGACGGTAGAATGATGAAATTGATAAGACGAGATATCTGCCAACGATGCCACAAGAATCTCGTTCCGTCTTCCAAACGTGTCCTAAATAATATCTATTTTCAAAGAATTACCGACTATTATCTACAACTAAATCCGTATTAATCCAATCGATATGATCGTAATAATTAAATGCAAGATATAAGAAAAGACAAAATTTGTCTCTTTCTCGACGTCTCGTGACATCGTTGAGCATCCATAGAACGGTACATAATATACATATATATATATATATATATATATATATATATGTGTGTGTGTGTGTGTGTGTGTGTGTGTGTATATGTATATACGTATATATTCGTTTGAAAATAAATAACCATAAAGAAGAGAGAAAATAAACGAGCATTATTGCGAATTAGTTGTTATCAATGTGAAAGATAAGAGAAAAAGAAACGTGTATGTGTACATAAGCGCAAACGAATAATGGCTACTAATAACGATAATTAAACGTTATGTATTTTAATTG
>NC_062193.1:5024612-5049612 GCF_912470025.1 Vespa velutina | reverse complement strand
CCTTATATCGATATGTATGTATTCCTGTACGCGTATGTTGTAATTCGTAATATAAGAACGTTCTTTTTTCCTTTTCTTTTTTATTTTTTTTTTCTTTCTACGAAGGCCAAACACGCAGAAAGTATAAAAGCAAATTCTATACTTTGTTTACCCGAACTGTACTTCAAACCAAATACGTTACAAGAATTAATCGATTATCTGAAAACAATAGCTCAAGCGGCACCAAATACACCCTTATTGTATTATCATATACCATCCTATACAAATGTTAACAGTAAGATGATATATTTTATTTTTCTTTTTTATTAATCTCTTTTATATTTTTTATATATTTTTAAATATATATATATATATTAAAAAAAATAAAAAAAAAAGTGAAAAATATTTTATGTTTAAAATATATGCATATCCATTTTACAGTACACATGGGACAATTTTTAGAATCTGTACGAGACGAAATTCCAACGTTCGTAGGTATTAAGTTTACGAGTACTGATCTAGTAGAAGGTTCACAAGCATTGCACATTAACAATAATCAATATGTAATATTTCTTGGTTGTGATCAGGTAATATTCAATGATATATAATTAAAATATATCTATATATATATAAATAATAATTATTATTGTACATCGAAATAGCTCATCTCAGCTGGTTGCGCATTAGGAATTAATTGTTTTATAGCTACGAGTATAAATGTATTTCCAAAACTGGTAAAAGAATTGATCGATGCGAATAATTCAGCGGAATTGTTACTAGCTAAAAAAAAACAAGAAGCTTTAACGGAGGCCGTTAATATCGTATCGAAATATGGTAAATTATCGAAGAATTTAATTTAATTTATAATCTTGTTATCACAATATATTACTTTTTACGAATGATTTTATTTTCAAGGTAATTGGGTCCAAACGATGAAACACGCTATGAAGGTTATTAGTATGCTTCAAGTTGGACCACCGCGTAATCCATTGAAACAACTTCCGGCTAAATCTTTGAAATGGATGGAAGAAGACTTGAAAAATCTCAAATATATAAATTAATTCGTTAATAATATTTAATATATGAATATAAAAATGAAAAAAGGGATATTCCGAGAATTTCGGTTGATATATCTATTTATATCTTATCTTGTTTCTTAAATAATACGGGAGAGGAACAGTGTTCATTGATCTAATTCTATAATATATTAAAAATATATATTTTAAGAAAAAATCATTTTGATTCGTGACATTTTATTCTTCACTTGAGATCTCCTCTTTTGGTATTAAAAAAAAAAAGAAAAAAAAGAAAAAAAACCCACAATATTAACAAAAATTAATAATTTATTATCAAAATCATAGGACATATGTATAAAAGGAACAACTTGCTTGCAAGTTTTACTTAATACTTTTCTTTTTAATAAATAATTGATTAAAATTAGATAGAATTTTTCACAAATATGTAAAACGAATATGGAACTTAAAAAGTTATCAAATAATATTAGAAAAGATACATCAGTCAAGTAGAAAAAAAAGAGAAAAAGTGGAACATATTCAGATTATGTTAAAAATATATTACAAGTCCATATAACTTATTAAATTTAATCTACTTCTTCTACGGTAGGACCAGAATTATCGTGTTTGTATTGACCCTTATAATTCTGTTGGGGTCCACCAGTTCCGCTCTGATGAATTTTCATCATGATGGGCGAGCATTGCTTCTGTAATTCCTCCAATTTGTACTTATATTCGTCGACTTCTGCAAGTATGTTATTGTCTAGCCAAACCAGAGCATCCTCGCATATCTTTCTCACTTCATTCTTATCAGTTTCCGTCAATTTGGATCCACTATCCTCAATCGCTTGTTTAACAGAGAAAACATAGCTCTCTAATTGATTTCTGACAGCAACCTTTTCTCTTTGTTCCTTGTCTTGCTCTTTATATCGTTCTGCTTCTGCCAACATTCTATCAATTTCGTCTCTGCTCAAGCGGCCCTTGTCATTGGTTATTCTGATGTTATTGCTTCGACCACTTGCGGTGTCCTTTGCAGTGACATGAAGAATTCCATTAGCATCCATGTCGAAGATAACTTCGATCTTTGGTACACCACGTGGAGCAGGCGCGATACCACTTAATTCGAATCTTCCAAGTAAATTATTATCCTTGGTCATTGCTCGTTCACCTTCGTAAACTTGGACGGTTACTCCTGGTTGATTGTCGGAATATGTAGTAAACGTTTGGGTCTGTTTGCACGGTATACGAGAATTACGTTCAATGATGTTAGTCATAACACCACCGGCGGTTTCAATACCAAGGGACAATGGAGCCACATCGACCAAGAGTACATCCTGTAAAGCGGAACTCTTGGAACCTTCTCCAGTGAGTATAGCTGCTTGTACCGCAGCTCCATAAGCAACAGCCTCGTCAGGATTGATGGATAGGTTTAATTGTTTTCCACAGAAGAAATTCTGTAACATACTTTGGATCTTTGGTATGCGAGTTGAACCACCAACAAGAACGACATCGTTTATCGATCGTTTATCCAATTTCGCATCAGCCAGTGCCTTCTCTACCGGTTCCAATGTAGATCTGAAGAGATCAGCGCAGAGTTCTTCAAATCGAGCACGAGAAATTTTCGTATAGAAATCGATACCCTCGTAAAGAGCATCGATCTCAATCGTAGCCTCCGTGCTAGAGGACAAAGTTCTCTTGGCACGTTCAGCGGCTGTTCTCAATCTTCGTAAAGATCTAGGATTATTTCTCATGTTCTTCTTATATTTTCTCTCGAATTCTTTACAAAAATGATCGACCAATCTTGAATCAAAGTCTTCACCACCCAAATGGGTATCACCTGCCGTAGATTTTACCTCAAATAGGGAACCCTCGTCGATGGTAAGGATAGAAACGTCAAAGGTACCACCTCCCAAATCAAAGATCAAAACATTCCTTTCTCCCTTTAAATTTTTATCCAAGCCATAGGCAAGTGCTGCGGCCGTAGGTTCGTTGATGATTCTAAGTACGTTTAAACCTGCTATAGCACCTGCATCTTTCGTCGCTTGACGTTGCGAATCGTTGAAGTAAGCCGGTACCGTGATGACAGCATCTCGAACAGTCTGTCCAAGATAAGCCTCGGCAGTTTCCTTCATCTTCGTCAATACCATAGAACTTATTTCTTCTGGATTGAATCTTTTATTCTCATTGCGAAATTCGACTTGGATCTTAGGCTTTCCACCGTCGTTCACCACTTGAAATGGCCAATGTTTGATATCATTTTGAATTTTTTGATCGTCGTATCTTCTGCCAATCAATCGTTTTGCATCGAAAACGGTATTGGCCGGATTCATTGCCACCTGGTTCTTAGCGGCATCGCCAATTAAACGTTCCGTTTCTGTAAAAGCAACGTAACTTGGTGTCGTTCTGTTGCCTTGATCATTGGCAATGATTTCAACTTTTCCTTGTTGCCAAACTCCCACGCAGGAGTAAGTAGTTCCCAAGTCAATACCAATAGCAGGCATCTTCGTTTGTTTCACAAGTATTTTCTATTTATTATATTTAATTCTTTTTTCTTTTTTTATTATTTCTTATTAAATAAAAAATTCACTGTTTTATATCTTTTCGTTGTATTTGTTTGAATAGCTTTTGCTTGATTCACTTTATTCGATCACGCTTGCTTCGCTTCTGTATCAACACTGATCAGATCAACGCAGTGGCCGCGTTTATATATCTCATCCCCACTTCTCGATTGAACTGGAAACTTCTCGACAGCCAAACTGAGTTAGAAACTTCTTGATTGGCCGAGAAAATACGTATTTGTTGGATCGATACCTCCTTCTTACGTTAGAACTCTTTCGAAACGTCTTCGAAGTATCTATTAATTAAATGTTAATTTTCTATTTAATTTTTCTTTTTACGTGATTCTTTTTCTTTTGTTTTTTTTATATAATTTTTCGTATACACGAGCGATATGATTTACGATTTATAAGAATTTTCTTTTCTTACATAAAAGTATCGTACGTTTAAAAATAGTCGTTTAGTCATTTTTACTGCGAAGTTGCGTGACTTTCGAGATGCTTCGAGATATTTTCATATCGATTAGTAGAGAATATACGATTAAAGCTTATTCCTTGCACATATATACATATACACATATATATATATATATATATTTAAATATTCGCGTAAGATTTTGTAACGAATAAAAATAATGGCACAAAATCGTATCCATTTATAATAATGATATTTTATTATTAAAAAATAGAATTATTATGCATTAATGCAATGCCTTATAGATGCAATCTATAAGTAGCGTCCGATTGGTCGAACATTCGAGCATTCAATTATTTCTCTAATAGAAATGATTAGAAAGGACATAAATATTTTTATGAAAGTATATTCTTTTTGTCAATTACTTTTTCTCTTTAATATATTATTAAAAATATTTGCAATTATATATTTGCATTATGATTTAGATTTATAAGGTAAAAGAAATAATAATAATAATTAATTTCGTATATTTATTTGTAATATTAATTTATTTTATTAGTTTTATTTATTAGTTTACGGAGATTTGTTAATCATTTTAATACATGTGTATGTATATTTTATATCCTGAAAAAAAAAAAAAAGGATAGAATAACACATATTGTTTTGTACAGATAAATGACGTTTAAATTAATATAATTAATATTATTAAAAAGACAAAACGAAATTAAAAAACAAAAATACAAAACAGAAAAAAGATTCAACTTATTTATAATCCTGACAAATGAAAGTATTGTTTGCTTGTAAATTTTTATGAAAATGTCTTTCTCTGTTTTGTTTTTTTTTTTTCTTTTTCCATTTTAGGCCATTTAAAAAGTTAAAAAAAGCTGCGCTTGTAAGTACTTATACTTTTCTAAGTATTACTTGGCCCATCTGTATAAAACATAGTCATTGTTTTTAATTTTCTATATTGATATATTGTATATAGTCTTCTGATTCAGCAGCGTACAAATCTCCAACTAATTTACACAAAATCCTTGAAATTACCTACAGTATTAATATTGCATCATATCCTGCAGTGTAATGATACATTATTTTTTATACAAATTTTTTACTCTCTTTTTTTTTTTTTTTATATCGGAATAGAATTATTATTATATATATATATATTTTTTTCTCTTTTTGTTTTTTTTTTCTTTTTTTTCTTCTTTTTTTACTTTTTTTTTTTTTTTTCTTAATGAAATGAAATAAAATTATGAAGCTACTAATCTTCGACTCGGATAAAAATACGTTCGATTAATATGTATAAAAATAACGAAAAAAGGAGAAATTATATGTGTGTGTGAAAGAGAGAGAGAAAGAGGATTTAATATCATGTACGCATTGATTTTATATATATATATATATATATTGAATTAATTTCTAAAAAGATTTTTTTCCTTTGCTTGTCAGTAACGAACGTTTACTTCTTTTTTTCCTTTTTCATTATTGATATCGATAACAATTAAATTACATTTTACAAAAAAAAGAAAAATGGAAGATCAAGTAACTGAAATAGTTTATATAATTATTAAATAATAAGTAAATAAAAAAAGAAAAAATAAGGATATTAACAAAATATACACTAAGATCGGTGGAACAATGAATAAATACATATATATATATATATCATGTCACCTATTTTAAAACACTGGCAGTGTAAGGATGACGATTGACAAAAATTTAACTTCATTCACTATTCCACTACGCGAATACAAGATATAAATTATATTACAAGATATATATTTAATATAAGTGCTAAATATTTAATAAATAATATAATTAAATTATAACATTCTCTGCTTATATATCAAAAAATATAATCGTGACCGAGCATATATTTTAAAATTCATTAACAATGAAATTTCATTTCTCTAATTTTTAGTACTGAAATTATTATTTGATAATCGATTTACAAAAAAAAAAACTGGAATATCTGGGTTTGTACTATTCAGACAAAAAGTTTTTCATGCTGGAAACAAGTGCCAACTATATTAACTATATTAGCACAAGTGTGTGAATCTTTTTTTTTTCTTTTTCTTTTTCTTTTTTTTTTTTTTTTTTAGAAGCTATATCTTACCGAACTCTTATTCTTTTTCTCAATATTTATAACATTATACTATGCCTACATATAAGGCAATGCTATAACTGCATGTATTATATATGAATATGGAAAATAGCCTGTAAAGATATCGATATAGAATTTGAAGCATTCTAACTTTCCGTGTTTCTATAATGATGCTTTTTAAGTATTGGGTTATACAGTAAACTTATTATGTTAGCTAGAATTGCAAGGGAATAATATGATATTCGGGTATAAAAACGAATCTACTTGATGAATACCACTGAAAGCAGGGTATAGTTTAGGAAAGAATACATGTAGATTTGGAGCATTAATATCATTGACATAATATAATGTAGATGAACAATAGCAGATCAGCGTAAATCAGGGTTATCATTGACTTGCTTTTTTATGCGTAATAATATTGTAGTATACCACTGATCCAATCTTGAAATTGAATCATATTCTTTAACTGCTTCTGTGAAGCCATCTAGATGTTGTTCTTCGAGATGTTCTATCAGTGTCTATGGTAATAGAAAAGAAAAAAAAAAAATATATATATATATATATATATACATATAAAATTTGTATGGGGTATAAATATTTAAAGGAAAAATTATATAATATAATTAAATAATAATATAATATTTAATACCTTAATTAATTTATATTCCCTAGAATCTTGGAATGCTGGATATTGCTCATGATAACGTTCAATTGCGTGTTGTGCATTTAATACATCAACGCATAAATGGCATAACGCGGCACGAAAAAAGTATTCCTTTGCGCTATACTTCAGTAATGAACTTTCTAATGATGCAGAAGCAACCTGTAAAAATTTCATTTATTTATATTCAAATCTTCATTTGAAATTTTTGCATGAACTTCTTTTTATGATACTTTTATATTTATATTATTTATATTATTGATAATTTATTTCTCCATACCTGTTCATATATTTGAATTGCCTTCTCATAATTTTCTAATTGAGCAGCATATTGTGCAACTTTCAATAAACATTTATTTGCAGATGAATTACTTTCCTCGCCACGAAAATAATCTGCTGCTTGTTCATAATGATTAACAGCACGTTCTAAATCTACGGCTTCGCTTTCATACATTTCTGCTATACTTTGATGATGCTTTGCTGCCATTGTAAATCGACCCATATCAGTATAAATCTCAATAGCTTTTAGCAAACAACTTATAGCCTCTAAAAACAATATATTCTCAATTTTATACAATATTTCATTTTACTTTATTTTCATAATCTAATATCTTGCAGTAAAAAATAATTATATAGACAGTATCATTATTGTACCATTGACATCAGATTTCTTAAAGCAGTTAGAAGCATCAACGTAACAATTAGCAGCATCATGACGACTGCCAGCTTTAGCATGCAAGTCTGCAGCTTCATAAAATGCACTTCCTGCAGCGCTCCACTTCTTTGCCATTTTGAACATATTTGCTGCACGCTGATAACATTCTACCGCTTCTTCTACTCTGGAAGATCCCCTGTATAATCCAAAAATTATTAATATTAAATTTCATAATTTCATATTTTTATGGAAATAATACAGCAACGACTATCGACCATCTATAGTATGTCTTGAATAATAAGTAAACAAAAATAATAATAATAATAATAATGATAAATTTCAATATATTCTTTCTTATAAAATAATCAATATATTTTAATATTATTCGTTGTTTTTCTCATACCATGATAAATAGCTTTAATTACTTTTGCGTTTTAGATAATGTTACTACAAAAGAAAACTTACGTATTAGTTTACATATATAGAACACTAATACGAACATGCGTGTTCCACATATCATGAAAAATGACTCAATAAAAGATATAATAATATAACGTATGACAATAAAGAAATATGAAATTATAAATAAATAAATTATTATAAAGGGATGGTATCATAATGTGGATAAATAATATCACGTCACATTTACATTCTTCTAATCGGACGAGTTCAAGTAAATCAATGTGTTAACATACCCAAATAAAGAACCGAAAAAACCTTTGGATGATAACTTTTTTTCAGCTTCAGCTACTAACTGCATTGCTTTCTGCTCGCTGTCAGCCATCCTCAAGACAATTGTATTACCGTTCAAATTTTTATAAGCGACGGATCATTAAATCCAAGTTAAAACGAACCTTCCACAAATAGACGTCACTAAACTTGATAAAAGCGCAGTGGTAAATCGACTGCCATTCGCAACAGAATAGCCAACTGATACATGATGAAGCAATAACCAACACTGGACAAAATTATACGCTCTCATTTTGTTCGATACTTTTATAATATCCCTAGCATAAAAAAAAAAAAGTTAAAAGAAAGAAAGAAAAAAGAAAAATTAAAGAACTATTAATCTCAAACGAAAGTATAATGTGATTTAACGTAATAAAGAATAAATTATGCAAGTTTATTTTATATTTTTGTTAATTTCTATATAAAACATATACTTATATTATACGTATATTATGGCATAAACAATATCGTATACACACATTTTCTCTTCCTCTCTCTCTCTTTCTCTCTCTCTTTCTCTCTCTCTCTCTCTCTCTCTCTCTCTCTCATATACAGTAATTTATAGATTATTACATAACCTTCATTTAACTTTATTTATTTATTTATTTATTTATTTATTTATTAAATATAAACATATACGTAGAGCATTTCAATGAGTATTTAAATGATTTGAATAGTTCAAATTAAAATGAGAAGAACAAATTAAAACAACATTTTAAATTTATATTAAAATGTATCTATAAAACTGTACAAAAAAGTGTTTACAATTTAAGACCAGTGATAATGATAAGCAAAATTTTTTTCAATATAATGTAAGTTATTCGTATGTTACAAATCCAGGTAATCCTTATAAGAAATATTTGAATTAAATTTATCTACAGATACTGCATATCAATTCTAGTTCATTTAAAAAACTTATCTGTACACATTCCACCCAAGTATATTACGTGCCTAAAAGATAAAAATAATGATATTTTTTTGTCTAATTTAATTATACAATTTCATATGAGAATACTTACAGTGATTATAGTAGCACTGGCTATTTCTTTTACTTGTTTCAAAGTCTGTTCTGGTTGTAAATCTGAAGTTGCAGATATAATTCTATGCAATTGATCAGCTTCATCTATTCGCCTTCTCAAAAAGTTCCACGTATATTCATGATCATTGCTATTATCTTGAAGCATATATAATTCTGTTGTTTTATAAATACCTGCTAATACTACTCTCTTAGTATACCAAGTGATCTAAAAAAGGAATTAATAATCATTAAAAATATAATGTCTATTAATTATATTATTATGAACTAATGTATATAAACCTACATCAATGGATCTATCGCCAGTATAATAACAAATATCATCGACCAATGTAACTAAATTTGCTAGTGATGTTGGAACGTTTGGTGGAAGTGTCATAAGTGCTATTGCCTGCGACCAATTTTTTTTGTAAGGTATTATCATTCTAAGCCTGGTTTCCATAGCATAACTGATCTGTTCTCTTGGATTTTCTACTTTTTTTGCAGGATCTGCTTGAATTGTCTCATATTTTTCTTTCAGAATTTGATTCAATTCATTATTGGAGGTTGAATAAAAATGTGCAACTAATTCAGCGCCGCCATTCGGAAACATTCCATGAATTATGCCAGGATAACCAATAGATTCAGCACCTTTGATATTCAGCTTTCGATTACATTCAATTATTTAATTTAAAAATATAAAAATTTAGAGAATAAAATTCATTTGTAAAATGCCAATAACTACCAGCACTAATAGCTTGTCGACTCCATCCTAACTCTGGAACAAAATTCATTGATGCAATAAGGATTTTCCTCTTTGTTTTTTGTTCATACTCTTCTTCAGTTTCCTCATTTGATGATTTATGTTCTTCTTCTTTCTGATGAATGTTATCATTGGACTGATATCTTACTAGAACTCTTGAAATCAAAAGACTTCTGAACCCTACATCAAAATAATGTATTTTATTGTTTACATTAAATTATTATACTATATATAGTATATATCAATAGAAGCTACAATTTAATTATATGTATATTATGAGCAGTAAAAAAAAAATGGAAGACACAATTAAATGTTAATATTATTTTATCTTCTCATATAATGACAGATATATATGTAACTCAATATATTATGATTTATAATAAGATATTTTTTATAGAATCATTCACAATGCACTCATTAACTCTAATTAAAAGACTTTCCATTACATCAAGACCGCATAAAATTTGATGTGAAAATTTGAGTTTTTGTGTTATTGGCATGGCTGGTAATCTTTTGTTACCAACAGATAACATCACCTTCTTATCTGCTTCTATTTCGCTAGAAATATTCTTAGTTTTTGCTTCTTCTAAATCTTTTATTTTAGTTTTCCAATGTGCCTTACATAAATCTATCCCTTGTCTTAAGGGTTTCAAATAATTTTCCTCAAGCACATTTATTATACTCCAAATGCCAGTTTCATTAATTCGATCTCTGATAAGTAAAAATCTTAAGAGATTTAATGTAGTTATTATTTCATCTGATATCTCTACCAAATCGGTTGCACTACCATAAGGCAACTTACACGCACTTTTTAATAAAGAATCTAAATTGTTACCAAAGAAATATGTACATCTAGGTGTCATTCCTAAACTTTCAATGATAGATGTTTTAACTAAACCAGTTATCAAGCTAAGAACGCCAGAATGGTAACATGTATTATATAAGTATAATATTATGAAATATCTAGCTTCCATATTAAATATATTTATAATATATTCATGAAAAATTGATAATGCCTTTTTTCTTTCACTGTCGCTTTCGCAATATATCATGACATTAATAATAGCATGTAATAATTTAACATAAATTCTTAATTCTAATTTATCCGAACCAATGGACATTTTCTCCACACGTTTTACAAGTAATTCCATAAATATTAAACCTTTAGATATTAACGCAATATCTTGTTCCTTAAGAAGACAATTAACGAGAAAAATGCCCGCTTGAAAAATATAATGTGGATGATATACTTGTGGAAGTTTTATCCATAATGTTTCTCTCGTTATTACATAAAAATAAAAGTTGGCATATGCCAATGTTGGTACAATTTCTTGCAATTCCAAGATCTCACACTTTTCTAACTGTTTACTTACACTTATAGATTTTTCATCCGAATCTTTTTTAAATGTCCAGTCATTCTCTAATATCGAACGACCATTTATAAAATTTAAAGGATACAATACATCTTTGGCAAGATGAAATATAAGCTTTAATATTTGATCGCGAATTTCTGATGCTATAACATCTTCGTATAAATAACAATATGGTCTTCCTAATAAATAAATTAGAAGACCTAATAAATATTCCTTAAATATAATATCTTGTTTAGTAATATTTGTTATGTTTAATTCTTGGATTAATGATTGTAAGAATGAAACAATATTGGTATACAAATTGATAATTCTATCTGAAATTGCACTTGTTTCTTTGATATTTTTATTTTTGTTGAACTCTGATTTATCATAATTCGGTATTGGTAATGCTTGTACATAAGATTGTATCGTACCAACACACCATTCAATGGCTTTAGATTTATCATTTAGTTTATTAAAACTAATTCCAACTGGCTTCAACATTGTACAAAATTTCGTATCATTTTCTAAAGATTCAATTTGTTCTAAAAACTGTAATACAGTCTCAGATGGATTACACTTTTCTGCTATTATATTGAGTATAGTTTCACAACATTCAAATAATTTCTTTTTATTGTTAGCATTAGAACTCGTAAAATAATTAGAAACAATGGGAACAACATCCCACGAAGATTGTTCAATTATTTGTTCGTGAATGTTATCTTTGAATAAAAGTACAGCACTTTCTGAATCATCATTTTTCAAAAATTCTTTTAATTCTGCAATAAATTTTTCTATCGCCTCTTTTTCGTTACTTATAGACATTTTTTTTAGGTTAGTCGATGAAGAAATAACGTTTAAATTTATACATATATATATATACATACATACATATATATACAAATATATGTTTATTCATATATACAAATTTATAGATTAAATTATCTTTTACTGAATATTAATTTCTCGATAAAAAAAAAAAATTTTCAGTTAAATTTCATTTGTCTAGAAACGTTTACAAAAGCACAATTTATTTACGAAATTATTCGTCACGTCTACGCGTTCTCTCTCTCTCTCTCTCTCTCTCTCTCTTTAACTCTCTCTTTTTCTTTCATATGTTACATCAAAGAGTACAAAAAAAAAAAAAAAAAAAAAAAAAACTATATAAAAGCAATAACGAGATATAAGGAATTACAATGTATTAACAATCTAATTAATATTACGATAAAAGGTATTTTTGAATGAAACTTTGTACAATATATCATGTCAAAATAAATCACTTGCGACGACGTTACACTTTTTACGTATCAACGATTGATTAACTATGCGATTAAACGTAGAATATGTTACTTTTTTAAAAGACATAGAAACGAATGATATATATTAATTTAATTTTTATTATAAAGATTAAAATTACTTACCATTAATAACGAATGTTCGTCCCGGTAGAAGAAAGTTGTACACAGCCATATTCGAAATACTGGAAAAATCATATTAAATCATAGGACATTGTGCAAGTCCCAATAGACAATATTCTTTTTAATGGAATAGCCAATAGCGAAAACAAAAATTAATTAAAGATCAGTACCAATATTGAGAATTCGAAATAATATGATTAAAAATAAAAACAATATATCTTTTTTATCATGAATATATATATATATACCTATACACATACACACACAAACCACATTTTAATACGATAAATTATTTTTAGATAATTTTCGTGAATATCATTTTGTTTCTTGAAAAAAAAAAAAAAAAAAAAAAAAAAAAAAAAAAAAAAAAAAAAAAATCTTATTTCGGACTTTTGAAATGATATTAATCAATTTTGTTTTCGTTTAATGAATTTCTATTCGTCAATTTCATACATTATTTTCTTTCGATAAATTTAATTTAACTTTGTTACAAAAATAATGCAATTACGAACGATATATTTATTTTATATTATAGTAATTATAAAACAGCCAATCATATAATATGTATTATTAGAAGATGTTTTTCTTACCTATTATCATTTTTTCAAAGTTGAAAATATAATAATTAATACTAATTATAATTTTATATGTTTCATTGGTTATCTTTTGTGATCGATAATGATGATGATGTAATTATCGTCTTTAGGTTATCTATTATATACATATATATATATGTATATACATGTATATATATATATATGTATATATATATATATATATATATATATATTATAAATTTTTATAAATATTAAAAAAAAAAGAAAAAAATTCAATCAAATGCAATACTAAATACGTAATTCATAGAAATTTTTATTTTTATTTTTTTTTTTTTTTTTTTTTTTTTTTTTTCATGAAAACAGCCTTAATATCAGTCGGTTTAGTATATACATATAATTCCCACGCGTTACGATGAATATTTTAGAAATATTTTCTGTATTATATAAAAGTGTTTATTTAATTGTGTGTATGTGATACGATTAATGTTATTTTACAGAAATAATTTTATTTAGTATTATATACCCACTAAAGTGTTTTACTCTTTCTTTTTCTCTCTTTCTCTCTCTCTTTTCTCTTTCGTTTAAAGTACATTGTTCTTTACATGTGCTCTCTTCGTGGATGTTATATTTTATTTTGTTTCATCGTCATTTGATTTGACTATGAAGAAATGAACGATAAATTAATTTCGAAGTTGATTTATAATAGATTTGATATTGGAATTAAATAAAATGGAGGAGAATTTCTTTACTGGTAAGCTTTATTTCGAACGATTTATATAAGTAATATAACCTTAAAATATTATCATGTAATTTTTATATTTTATATTTTTAAACATAAACTTTATAAGGTTTATATTTTTAAATATAAACGTTTTCTTTTTTCTAGATTTTTCTGATAATTTTATTGCCGATGAAAGCGATAGTGATTTAGAAGCTAGATTATATGCTAATATTCATTATACGTCAGTTGAAACAGAAACACCGAATGAAATACCAATTACTACAAAAATTTCTTTTAATAATAAAAAGAACATAAATAATACTGCTATCTTAGATGATAATATACAAAATCGAGAAAATTCATCTAAGTGTGCAGACAGTGAAAGAAATATTGAAAGTAGTTTTAATGAATCTTTACAACGGGATAAAGAAATAATACGCAATGATATGGAAAAAGTAATACGTACAGATTCAGTTCAAAAAGATATTGACGATCCTTATACATTTGATATAGATGTTGAGGATCAAAATAATATCTCGCCTATGAAGAAAAATCGTAAAAAAACTAAAAGAAAGGCTAAAAAATCTATTGTAAATCAAGTAACACAGGAGTTGCTTAATTATGTCTTTAAAGTTCCTAATAAGTTACAACTGTTGCCAAATAATCATTCTAATGTTAAACAATCTGGTATTTCAAATATTAATACTTTAAAGAATAAATCTATAAAATCAAGACAAAAGAAACAAAATATAGAAAATGTTCTTTCTATAAATAAAGGTTCAAAAGAATCTATTAATCTAATTTATACTGAAAAGCATAAAGATATAGAAGAAAAGAATACTAAATATAGTGTTCTAAATAAAAAAGAAAAAGGAAAGTTACATGATATTGAACATTTTAATGATGAAAGCGATTCTGATTCTGATTCTGATTCTGATGAATCAATATTAGAAGTACCAGTTCCTCCTAAACCTCCACCTCCTGTTATTAGCTTAAATGATTCTGATGAGGATAACAAATCGTCTGATAAAAAGAGTACTATAACAAAAAAACCTTTAACTGTTGAAGATTGTAATACAAATAACTTTAGAGATCAAGTGAAAAAAGCATTATCGAAATCACAATCTGAATTAACGTCTTTGAATAATTCAGAGATTTTAGATGATGAAAATAATATGGAAGACATAATTTTGAATTGTACGGATATCTGTAAAGGTGCTTCTAATATTACAGAAATTAGAGAAATGAGCAAAAATGTTCAAAAGAAAAAAAGATCTCATGGCGCAAAAGAACTAAGTCCAAATGTTCTACAAGATGGTAAAATTAATAACAATAAAAACAAGTTTGAAAAGAAAAATGTTGATTCAAGTAACAAACAATTGAATAATACACCTACGTCCATGTGTTCAACAGAAAACATGCAGAATGATGCATCTGAAGTTACTGAAGTACATACAAATATAGATTTTACAGAAGATATATTGCCTGTGGATGAATTTATTATGTCGCAGAATGAATCAAGTCCAAATAAAAAAAGGCAGCTTGAATGTGAACATACAATAAATGATAATGTTAAACGTGCAAAAATAAGTGATGAATTTTACCAAAGTGAACCAAGTACAAGCGGTGTATATAGTAAAAATAAAGAAAATAAAGATAAATCAAATGACAGTTCCTCCTTTCATCCAATGTCAGAGAAGTTAAGAGCTTTTTATACTAATTCTCGTGGTCAAGAGAACTTTGATGTTAGCGAAGTCCAAAGTAAAATGTCCAGTAAGTGAATAATATTTCTATTTTGTTATTATATTTATCCTTTCGTAGATAAATATTGTTTATAAATAAATTATAGAAGATCCACGACTTTGGGCTATTTTAGATGAAGATTTAATATCAAATTCTAAAAAACGGAACTTTTGGTTTAAGTGTTCTTACTGTCATCAAAGTGGTCATGAAAGACACGATTGTCCGATAATAAATAAATCATTAAAATGTTATATGTGTGGCGTTCAAGGTCATACAGGAACACGGTGCCCTCGAAAAATGTGTCTCACGGTAATATATTATTTCTTAAGATCTACAATTATTATGTCAATAAAGTTAGCATAATAAATATTGCTTGATAATTTCAGTGTGGTAAAAGACAAGGGACATTTAAAAAAACTTGTGAAACCTGTCGAACACTTTATTGTACTATGTGTAATGCGGTAGGTCATATGTATACAGAATGTCCAGATCTTTGGAGAAGATATCATCAAACAGTAAGTTATATCGTAATATAATTTTAACAATCGTAAAATAAAAATAAAAATTATAATATATAAAAATGATATTTCAGACAACAACGAATGGAATAAGTATTCCTTCCAATATATTGGGCGTGATGAAGCCTGCCGATCGTCTCTTTTGCTGTAATTGTACGAAACGAGGCCATGATTCCTCTATGTGTAAAGATAACAGATGGTCGAAACATTTTCCTACACCATCGTTTGTATCAAATTATACAGATGGTCCAACTTATATTAATGAAAAAGATCAACCTGTAAATATCGTAGAACAATCAAATGATGATGTCATACAAGCTCAAAACAAAACTAATAGCAATGAGCCTAATACTAATATACTTGTTAACGTGCTTGCATCCGATGATCTTTTACCATTTCCAAAGGAATTGTTAAAAAGGAAACAGAGTCAAAAAAAGGCATTTCCACAAAATGTATGGGAAGATGAAACTAATATCTCTTATATCATATACGAATGCGGTGAATTTTATACGATAGAAGATAATGGAATGGAAATAACGTACACTATAACCGCAAGAAAAGGTTTCAATACATATTATATAATGGAACGCCGTGTTGTTCCATATTTTTTGGAAAATTTATTAAAACTATTTATGTTTGAAGTAAAGATATATAAGAAAAATGATTCAACAAATGAAATAGTCTTACGCATCAGAACGTATGCTGATTTAATAAACGATTTGCGTAGACTTATTCTATATTGGTTGAGCCTTGAGGATGATGAAAAAGATTATGTAATGTTTTTGGATTTACCATTGAAACGAATAGAAATGCTAAAACTTTTAAATTTGAAAATGCAAAAATTAGGAACAGAATCGGGGAATGCTCTTAAATTATATGATGGCATAGTTTCGTCAAAATTATTTTTACAAATTACAAGACATAAATTAAAATATTTAAACGTTTTTAATCGTATACAAGAGAGCCAGCAGAAATTACTCTTAATATTGAATGATCATCCAAATCTACGAAAATTTCCAGAGGAAATTCAAGAATTTATAACGATTTTAGAACGATCAAAAAGTACGAATGTACCTCTTCAGGCATATCTTCAAATTCTTACAGTTTATAATTTTATATTCGTACCTCACACTCCACCAAAATCTTTCGTAACAAAGTATGGTAAATACAAAAAGCCTAATGTAAATAAAAATACACGCAAGGGTAATTCTAATGCTAATGCTTCCAAAGGAAAAGCTTTTGCTCAGCAAAATTTAACAATACCAGTTATACAAACTGATCGATCATCTAATAACAATGATTTACGATCTCGGAAATCTAATCAATGTAATCTTATTTCGAAGGAACCTCAAAATGTCAATGATTTTATACAATTAGAAAATACGAATGCTACATATACTTATGTTAGTTGTGATGATACAGTCAACGAGATTAACAAAACAAACGAGAATAGTAACACCGAGAATTATAGAACTTCGGAATATAGTAATTTGGCAAAAACGACTATGAGTCAAGGTGAATGGTATAACAATGATGTTACTACAAATAGAAATATAATGGAATACAATTTGCCATCTACGTCGCACAATTCAGTTTCGAAAAATACGACCTCTGATAAATATACAAATATTACCGTTAATATGTTAAATAAAAATCAAGCTGACGAAACTCCTGACAATGTTAAGTTAAATATGAATAATTCTAAAACCGATGATTATCAGAATATTGATAAATGTACAAATATCATTGTTAGTGTATCTAATAAGAATCAAGGTCATACATCTAATGTAGAAAATGAGAAACAACAAAACAATAATAAATATACAAATATTACTGTTAGTATATCTAATAAAGATCAGAATACCAATATATCACCAAATGCAAATAATTCTACAAATGATAATTGCCAAAGTACTGAAATAAATAATTCGGAAAATAAGAAGATGGATGATAAAAATGATGTAGTGTGCATCGAAATAAAGAAAAAAGCTGAAAATCAGATTGAAGATAAATCTCAAAATCAAAACAATATAAATGATTCGGATAAAACTGCTGAAAGAACAACTAGGAAGAAAGGAAAAAGGAGAGGAAGAGATAAATATGATCCTACGACTCAACAATTAAAGAAAACTACAGAGAGATGTTTTAAATTACAAAAATTGAACAGTGTTATTCAACGAGATTTATCAATATGTTCATCAGATGATTTTAATTATTGGAAAATGTTTACAAACAGGATTGAAGGGATGGTAAAAATGTGTGGCGTAATACATATTAAAAAGGCTTTAATTGTTTTAAAAAATGAAATTGCAAAACAAACTGTAACAAGGAAGAATATTTGTATGCTTCAAAAATTAGTAAATATAGAGCTTCAGCATCAGGAACAAGTAAAAAGTTTGTACAATCATTTTGACGTTGTTTCTTGAAGAAATAATACGACAATTAGCATTCAGTATAATTTCTAATATTAACGTATTTTATTTTAATGTTCTTTAAGAGAATTCATGGAAAAAGGATATAATAATTTGTAAGATTATTTTTTTCTTTTTTTTTAGATTTGTTTTCTAATTATGTAAAGTACTCTTGCGTACTGATTACACATAAATTAATTATAAGTTAAGCTTAAACTTACATTTATGTAAAATACAAAATAATATGTTAATCATATTAAACAAAATTATTGCTTGATTTTAGTTTTGCGTTTTTAATATACTCTGTATATCTGTTATGTACTTTTTTATAAAAAGCTACATATAATATATAATATATAAATATAAATTTTTTGTGATACTGATTTGTTTAATTAGCATAAAAAAAAAAAAAAAAAGAAAAATACTTTGAAATTATCATATTTTTTATCATATCATCATAATGATGATTTCTCTTATAATTAGAGCCTGTTACATTGAACATTGTATTATTATGTGAATTTATTAAGAAAATGTTAATTTTTACACTATAAATAAAGAATAAAAAATACTTTATATCATTGTTTCAATGATAAAAATTTAAAGAAACCAAAGATAGTATTTTTATTTTGTACAAATAAATTATTATTGCTTAAGTAAATAAAGATTCAAATAAATTATCATTGAATTCATTTATTGGCTAACTATACAGTTCATAAAATATCATATGTAGATTCACATTGGAGAAATATTTATTATTGAGAGACATTGTACATTGTATCCAAATGTCATATATTTTTATCAATATTTCTTGGATTCCTTTATGCCAAAGTTTGTACGAAGTCAAATATATAAACACCAAGCATACAATCCATAACATCGTTCCGTTTACGATGTATCTTTTAGGATATGTTTCTTGTAAAATATAATAGACACTTTGTGAATTTTATTTTTTCATTGGCGGTGGGCCACCTATAGGTGGTGGAGGTCCGTTCATAGGTGGTCTCATAGGTCCCATAGGGCCCATCGGTCCCATCATTGGGCCCATTGGTCCCATAGGACCCATCATTGGCGGTCTCATACCCATCATCGAAGGCATTGGTCCGTGTGGACCCATCATCATGGGACCACCAGGTCCCATTGGACCACCAGGATGCATACCAGGCGGTGGCATCATACCTGGTGGTCC
Organism: Vespa velutina; assembly: GCF_912470025.1. Taxonomy (NCBI): domain Eukaryota; kingdom Metazoa; phylum Arthropoda; class Insecta; order Hymenoptera; family Vespidae; genus Vespa; species Vespa velutina. Next base: position 5,029,817 of record NC_062193.1, on the reverse strand, counting down.
CTGAGGTGGTACTCCAGGTCGTGGCCCAAGACTAGGTGGTGGAGGTATAGCTGCACCTTTATTTGCTGCAAATGGATTGGATGCAATTTTTCCAGCTTTGAAGGCTGCTGTCGTGGCATCGATTAAGTGCTGAGCTTGTTCCTCCATCCATTTTTGATAAAAGAATTTGACATTATCTTTGTGTTTTCGTCCTTGGCAATGAGTTTTTCGTACACTGGGCGAATCATGTGTTAAATATGTGTCACAATAATCACAGTAATATTTTGGCATATCTGTAACTCGTTTTTATTATAGAATAAATCGTCCTTTCCAGTTCGTAAATATAAACACAATTTCTAAGCAAATTTTTGCGATTATCAACAATCTTTATAGGTTATGTTCTCGTACATTCTGTTTTACTTCTCAATGAGTAGTTTCAGAGTACGCCATCTTATAACAATGGTTGCCAACTGTTAGTCACAAATAAAATATTTTTGATTTGTTGAACATTTATTTTAATCGATGGAATTGTTATTCGATATTATCGCATAATAATAATGTTTTTTCTCTTATTTATTTTTATTTACTAATTACTTAATAAATTACAAATACGTTGATATAAAATCGTTATTCATTCGAGAGAATGATATTTTCAAGAAGTTACCATTTGACAGTTGTCAGTACTGTCACGAAACCGTTAAACTTTCATTTCGTTCGTTGAAACGTTTTATTTTTTCAGGAGAAGAGAAAATTGTAATAAAAAATTTGAAATGAAATGTATTAGTTATATCAAGAAGAGAATAGGTGAGAATAAGCCGTAGGAAGATAAGGTACGAATATAATTAAATTATTTCGTTCGTTCGTTTTTTTTTCTTTTTTTTTTTTTTTTTTTTTTTTTTTTTTTTTAGCAAAGTACAAAACGTAATTTTCGGCTTAGAAACTATTATCGCGCGTTATACTCTGAGCTGCGTTTGCTCTCTAATTATTTTTTTGTTCTTTTGCTTTGCTTTTTTTTTTTATTTTTGTTTTTGCTTTTGCGCATACACAAGAAGAAAAAATGAATTTTGCGAAAATACATTATGCCGAGAAAATCGATCGTAATACATACATACATACATACATACATACATTATTTATCATCGTTCGTGAAATAAGTTAATTAAGGCAACTCTGTCTCATCTTTATTATACATTAGTCTTTTCTTTCTTGAATATATTACTATTCGCCGCGTACATATGTATATCCCGTGATAATAAAGCTTTGCCAATCTCGTTAGACTTGGGACGTTATATTCGGTTAAATCAAAACGTACATACATGCATACACAGATACATACATACGTACATACATGCATACATACATACATACATCATACATACATACATACATACATACATACATACATACATACATACGTACAACATACACACATACATGCATACATACATATGTAATCGAAAAACGAGTATGGCTTGAAAATTATCGTGATAATTATATGTATATCTTTCACTATTATTTATATTCCTTTGTTATATCCATAAATAAATAACGAAGGATAACTAACTACCCCGACTAGACTAGCAAGCAAACGACTTCAAGCCAGGTGTGTAACTTTTGTATGTGTTTTCTTTCTTTTTCTTTTTTTACGCTACGCGGTTTTTCTTTTTCTTGTTTTTTTTTTCTTTCTCTTTTTTTTTTCTTGTTTTTTGTTTTTTTCTGTTTTAATAATAATTACAAGATATTCTCTTATTTACACGAAAATGACTCCTAAAACTATCCTATAGGAGAGGTACAAGTTGCGCAATATTATCGCAAAAGGCGAAAAATAAATTAATACATTAACGAGGGGATGCGTTAAAGATAATTGAAAAAAAAAAGAAAAAAAAAAATAAAATAAAACAAAATAATTATATATGTATATATATAAAAGGATGACGCGAAAGTTTATGAAAGGCGAGCAAGCATTTTTGATCTACGTCATACGATTTCATTGTTTTCTAACTTTTTTCTTTTTTTTTGTCGTATTTTCCTCTCCGTAGAAAACAAAAATTATTATTATTATTATCATTATTATTATTATTATTATTATTATTATTATTATTATTATTATTATTATTATTATTATTATTATTGTAGCGCGACTCCGCGCATTAGATAATCGACGTTACGCTATAAGGCATTACACATATATATATATATATATATATATAAATAAATATATATATATATATATTACGTTTTAATATTATTGCTCGAAAAATTCGTCTAAAACCTTTATCGATGCTGGCAGTCGTTTGACTCATAAATTAATAAACAATTCGTGTCTCCTTTTACATTTTAAAATTTGTTTCGATCAAAGAGCTGTCTCGAGGGTGGGCGCACTCGGGCTACGGGTAGCAACGTTTTGAGAATTTACGTGTTTCGGTGATTCGGATCTCGCTCGAAAACGTTTGCCGAAATAAGCACTTTGTTGTACTTGATCGTTGGCGATCGTTGGCGTGCTAGATAGAAATTGAGCTCTTGCCAATTGATTGCTCAATCGTCTAGATTCGATTGCGTTTACGGCTTCTTGCCCTTTAGACGTGAGCCGTGGAGAATTATGCGAATACTGTAAGAGAGAAATACCAGTATTGCTGTTGGTTGCGATACTGGTTGCAATGGTGTTAGTGTTTATGGTATTGGCACTGTTCTCAACCATGTTATAGGAGGGTAAAACTTTTGGCTCGATCTGTGTGATTCTTTTAGGGGTGCTATTATCTTTTTTGCTGTCAAGATGCGAATTAGATAGAATGACAGAGGACAACGGTCTACCGTCGTATGATTCGATTAAATTGTCTTCTTTCCTCATATCTCGTAGATTATTAATTGGTTCATTTCCGAGATCCAATTGTCTTTTGCTGTTCAATCTTGAGATAGGTGAGGTGTTTTCAGGGGATGGTTTCATGGCCTTTTCTTCAGCCGCGGTATCCTCGATGATCGTTGAGGATAAAACATCAGTCCTTGGCGTTTGGAATCTCCAAACCGAACGAGGACTCATGACTTTGGTCAATGGAGTTTGCGATGAATTTACGATGATCGGTGATTGTAGTAGTTGTTGATGATGTTGTTGTTGTTGTTGTTGTTGCTGCTGTTGCTGTTGTTGTTGACACTGTTGTCGGGAAAGTTTTAATTGTTCTGCTGCCGAGAGTCTCGTTGGTCCTACCTTGACGCTCTGTTGAAGTAATAAACGTTTGAAGTCTAATCGCGAAGTAGCCGATGGGGAATGTATCGGTTGTGAGATGGGTATCTGAAAGAAAAGTGAAACCTGTAAACGAGCGAAAAGGAAAAGAAAGAGAGAAAGAGAGAGAGAGTGGTTTGTTCACTTTCGTTAATTAGTCCTACCTCAGTTGGTTTCTGAGATTCGGGACTCCAGCTGTGTCGATTACCGGCCGGCGATTTAATCAAAGAATTCATCGAACCATAAGGCGACATGTTTTCTCCATCGTCTTTGATATTTAACTTTTTCTTCGACTTATGAATGGCAGCGAAAAGTTCTTCGTTTGACATTGTACTTTTACTAGGCGATAATATTAAATTTGTCGGTGTGTTTCTACCGGACGATGAGGATGGTTGAACGGGTGTACTTCTGCCGGATGAACTTGGTACAGGCGACGGAGAATTCCCGGTAGTTAGAGCGAGACGTTCGGCAACGGTTCGAGCAACCGATCGTGCTATAGGAGTGGAAGATTCGAACCCGTTACCGTAACCACCTCCGATGGGGGAAATTGGATCGTGCTTTAGGAGATCCGTACTAGCCGGTGGCATCGCGATGGGTTCGCTGATGGGTGAAGAGGCGAAGAATCGATAGCCAAGCGCAGACAGACTCAACGGCGTTGCGAATCTATACACAAAGAGATGTGTATATATATATATATATATATATATGCAATAGAGAAGAAAGAGGAGAAAGAGATGGTGAGGGATGAGAATTTCATAAAAATAAGAAATCGATCGGCAATTTTCGTTCCCTCTCACCTATTTCTGACATCAACGATCGGCGCTGTTTGCTGTTGTTTCACGAGTCTCTTCCTCGTCTCGAGTTCTTCCAACTTCCTATTACTTGCTAAACGAACTTGCTCGGGAAGAAGAACCTGCTCGGGAAGAAGAACCTGCTTAGGAACCTGCTCGGGAACCTGCTCGACAACGGGCCTTCGTCCTTGTCTGGCTAACATGTGCATCGCGCTCAGGGAACCACGTCCAAGACCTCTCGTAATGTCCGGAGTAACGCTTCGAGGTGGCTCGATCTCTCTTTGAGCTCTTCTTGTAGGTAAAGTATAGAATTGCTGTTGATCGAAATCCCTTCCGGCCATGCAAAATCCTTGATTCTTAGCATTTTGTATTTGTACCGATTGACGGTCACAATTACGTAATTGGTAATCACAGTAATTCGTTATTCTCTTTCGTTCGAAAAACTTTTGATCGTCGTTGTAACGATAATAGTGCTGGGAATTGTTCTGAGGATAACCACGTCGTTCATCGTAATTTCCATGATTTTTAATTTCTTCCTGATAACGTTCTTTATTAACATGAGATTCCTTCGATGTATCTTTCTTGTACTTGTGCGATTTTTCCTTATCCCCTGGTACTGGGGGCCCGATATAAGCTGGGGGTTGTACCGCTATCGACTCTGACGGTATTGCTAATAAATTATTATCTGAAACAGAAAATTTATCGCTTATAATTCCATTCGGAGCGAGACATATTAACCTCGCGATGCGATCTCTTTTTATCTATTTATTTATTTTTTCTCTCTCTTCTTTTTTTTTTTTTTTTTTTTTTTTTTTTTTTTTCACTTTTGACAAACCTGAGAAATCGTAGAAGCCGCGTCATTTTACATTAGAATTATCTTCGATCGAAACAATTTATGCATAATATATCTTGTTTTATGTGCTGTTAGAGAATCGTACGTTATTATTATGCTCATGTTATATTTCATGGTTTGCGATAATAACAAATTTATTTTTATGTTAAAGTTCAACGAGTACGCATTAGTAATAGTTATTTCCTTTATTTAGCAATATTAATTCCATAGCGATTAAATTTTATTTCATAATTTTAATGTTCATCGTATGTTTTAATTTATTATTATTTATCTCTTAACGAAGATCTCTTCTTTTTTATTCGATAGTGCGTATCGTATCGTAGTAACAACAAAATCAAATCTATCATTGAGATGCATGTTACAGT
>NC_062193.1:5009612-5019612 GCF_912470025.1 Vespa velutina | reverse complement strand
ACAAAATATATACGCATATAAGTGTATCAAGTGTATCAAGTAAAATTATCAAGATTTAAATTATCTCGAATGAAATTTAAATTCAAATATACATAAACATTGTTAGATTTTATTGTGAATCGATTAATCTAAACGGGATAATATACGTAAGTTTCATAATTTTACGATAAATCTTTCAATGCCCTCGAATTATGTTATCAAAGATGTATGTGTAGTATGTACGTAATGTACTGTGATGCTCTATGTACGATGAAGAAAGGAAATTATAAAAATTAAATACACATACTTTTACGATGGATATGCGTTCCTTGCATTTCCATCGAATTCCATAAAGTTCCGTTCATTTTCTCTCTTAATATTTATTATTTCGTTTTAATCCATGCATGTGTACGTGTGCGTATGTATGTCCCCCTGTGTATGTGTTAAAAAGGAAACACGTGATCGACGTGTTTCGATTAATATAGTTATTCAGCAATGTGTTTCACGTAATACACATACATACACGCACACATACACAGGCGCGCGCGCGCGATTATACGAGTGCTCCTTGTACTCCTTCTGTTTTGCAAACATACGACCAGACATTCGGGCGACGTTACGAAAATATAATTCGTAATGTGATAAGCGAGCTAATCATTCGCATAAACAGACTTGATAAATCATTGATGAAAATTGGATTAATTAACAGGAGTTAGATAAATAGAAAAAAAAAGAGAGAGAGAGAGAGAGAGAGAGAGAGAGAGAGAGAGAGAGAGAGAGAGAGAGAAAGAAAGAAAGAAATTAGGGTAATCAAGGAGAACGCATTAAAATTTGATTTGACAAGAATCAGGTCGAATTTCATTCAATTAATAAAAATCCGATAAACCTTCAACGACCATAAATTTTGTCGTGTCCTTTGACATAGCGAGACATTTTTTCCCCGATAAGACCGTGATCCGTTTAAGTAAAAGAAAAGAAGAAGAAGAAAAAAAAAAGGAAAGATAAAAAAAAAAAGAGAGAAAAAAGAGAACAAGGGAAGAAGATCTTTGCGATAGAAACAGATGCGCTTTGAAACGACTAATTTCGTAATTGAATTACCACAATGTATGCATCATTCGTATATTCAAAACTGTATACGACTACGCTGTTCATGTTGGAGGAATGTCCTCCGCTTTTTCTTTTTTTCTTTATTTTTTTACTTTTGTTTTTGTTTCTATTCTTCAAAAGAGAGAGAGAGAGAGAGAGAGAGAGAGAGAGAGAGAGAGAAGAAAGAAAGAAAGAAAGAAAAAAAAGAGAGAAAATATTCTTGCGAAAAGAGAAAAAAACAAAGAAATAAAAAATAAAAAATAAAAAAAAAAAACAACAACAAAAAAAAAGAAAAGAAATATTCTTCTATGCCAAGACATTTGCGTTGCGAATCTGCATAGTTCCACTCACATCGCGTTTTCTCCGTATATTGAATATCCATTGAAATTAAGAATTTACGACGCTTCGTGGCAATACGGTTTGGGTAGAAGATATGCCTATTGGTTGGTGGTACATTTGAAGCGGTACGTGTAAGTACGAAGAAAGCTTATGCATAAACGAATATAGCTATACGAAAAGGAATAAAATTATGCGAGTCTTTCTCCTTCCTCTCATGTCAGTTAGTAGAAGATACCATCGTAACGAGAGAGAGAAAGAGAGAGAAAGAGAAAGAGAGAGAGAGAGAGAGAGAGAGAGAGAGAGAGATACAAAGAGCAAGAGGAAAACGTTCCGGAAAGTGAGTTCGACGATCCGCTTGGAATCTACGAATGAAGTTAGTATTTCGTAGAAGATAGTAATAGTAATAATAATAGTAGTAATAGTAACAGTAGTAGTAATAGTTGTCGACGAGAGAAAAGAATCGTTTTTATTTTCTCTCGATTATTTATAATAATAACGAAGATTCTCTTTGAAATTGTCTCGTTTCATAACACAGGGATCATATAAAATCGCGAAAGAATTGGAACTTTGTATCGATAACTTTTGCTCCTTATCAAAGGTGCCACCAGTGCACCTAATCTATTTATATCTCTTATAAGACCACGAATAAGAAATTTTCAATAATATTGTCATATGTTATTCTTATGAATTTTATATCATTCTTTACGATTACCAATGAAAATTTATAAATATTAAAGATCTTTGCATTTTCTTTCCTTCAATGATTTTTCTATATGTCATATATATGTATATATATGTATATATAAAGAGAAAGAGAGAGAAAGAGTTATGAAACACTAAGCACTATTATGCATCGTTTATCTATCTTGTAGATTAACTGCCGCGAGATTAGGTTTACTATGTATTAAAAAATTCTATGTCGTCAATCCGATAGAATTTATAAGACGTATAATCCCATTATTATTAAGACGTTCTACCACACCGTTTCGCGTTAATTTAAACAATAGATATAATTACCGAATAGAAGTTTATAATAAGAAAAATGTAAGAACAAGAATAAGGAGAATATGTTTTGTTTGTTTCTTTTGTTTCTTTTTTTCTTCTTTTTCTTTCTCCCTTTTTTTTTTGTTTGTTTGTTTTTTTTTCTTTTTTTTTTTTTTTTTGTCGCTATGTCCAATGATTTCGTCTGATCTGACGTCATAAAGAAGAAGGGTCAGAGAAAAAGTGGTCGATTAGTCATACCGCGCTGTTGTTGTCAGAAAGAGAAACAAAGGAGGTAGCTACGTGAGAAACTAGAAAGACGAAAGAAATAAATCGAATGTCGTGTCGAAAAATGATGACGTCTTCGCAATAATTAGGATGATAATAATGTTGATGAAAATGACTTACGTGGTCGTCTAGTGGCAATGAATAACAAATGTCTCGCCAGCATGTTGAATCGTTCGTGAAAGACTGATCGTCGGTCGAACGGTCGTTTAAAAAGTAGCAGCTGGTCGCGTTTGGTAACAGAGAACGAACGAACGAACGAGCGAGCAAGCGAGTTAGATTATCGTGACTGGCGGCTGGTTGTCTAGCGACAAAGTTTTCTCCTCTCGTTTATCCACTGATATCGTCTTATCATTGTATTGCCCGCGAAATATTTAAATTTCCTCTTTGACGGGAAACAATAAAAATATTACTTTCGAGTTACGAGTCACATTGATTTATTCAATTCGATTCTATTTGAACGTTTAACGATTATCATCGATCTTATTTCTTTATCGTTAAAATTTCTCGAATATTCTTTCAAGATTGTATTAACGTTAAGATTATTCGATTGTATTTTAACTCGTTTCATTATTAAAATTTGTTATAAAATTTACGATCGAATATTGCTTATTATATTAGACGACGTGTTGGTTCTATCAGAAACGGTCACTCCTGAAAGAACACTGTTGCACGAATCATGAGGGTTAATCGGTTTAAAGCGAACTGGAGCCGCGTCAGCCACTTCAAGAAAGTATTTCTATTTACGACGAGCGGGAGGGATTTTTTGTTTATCGGAATCTTCTGGTATTATCAAGTGGGATAAACATCGCGTGTCTGATGCAACTCCGTTGGCTATTGAGCCAGCGGCTAATGACTCCGATAAGGGCTAACAAAGTGAAGCTTCTTCATTGGGGGCTCCCTGGAGTTTTCCAGTTTATCGAGACCCCGAGAGATTTAACCCTCCTTCGCATACCATCAGGACATAGCGGAAAATTTTCTATTCGACCCATTGAACTGATGATCTTTTCAAGAAGAACGCGTAAAAAGAAAAGGGAAACGAAAAAAAAAAAAAAAAAAAAATAAAAGAAAAAAGAAAAAGAAGAAAAAGATACGTATTCCGAAACGTTAATTGCCATTACAATCTTCTTATTTATTTATTTATTTATTTATTTATTATATTTATTTTTTTTTTTTTCCAAATTACGCAAATATTCTGCGCTTAAATGATTTACTATCAACAAGTTATCTGTTGATAAGTAAACGACGATGCGACAAAGAAAAAAAAAAAGTCAATATATACCAAAAGATTCTTGATATTTACTTGAACGTGTCCTTGATCGCAAATCTCACGATTAACGTGTGAGCTTATACCGTAAGAAAATCGCGTAAAATTCAGAAGAAAAAGTATATTCGTTCTAAGTACATATTAACGAAGATAAATCGAAAGTAAACTCGAAAACTTGAGATAAAACTTATCTTTTAATCTTACAACGAGTATTCTTCGTTGGGGATGTTTGTCTCTAAATAGTTTATCGATGAAACTATTGAACTCTAAAATATTCCATGAACTGAACAATGAACATACCGATAGAAAATGACATTTATCTTTCTCTGAAACATTAAATATGAGTCCAGCTTGCAGCTGGCCAAGCTCGGACGTGTTAGATAGAACAAACGCAATGGTTTCTGCCATATCACTCTTTGCCGCTAGGCATTAGAAAGAGAGAGAGACAGATAGAGAGAGAGAGAGAGAGAGAGAGAGAGAGAGAGAGAGAGAGAGAGAGAGAGAGAGAGAGAGAGAAAGAAAAAGAGAGAGAATCGTTAGATCTTGTTATCTTGACCGTCGAACGGTTCGTTTAGCGTATGCCCCTATATGTCTCGAGACAATGACACTCGTTGGCCGACACTTCCTCTTTCTTTGCATAACGCCAATTCCGAGATAAAGCCCATGACTTCGAATGCAACTTTCCGCGCCAATTACGATATCTAATTGGTCCTTGAGCCATTAGTCTTTATTAGACGATATACGGTGTCCAAGAATCGAATAATTTCGAACAAATTCTATAATATCTGTTTAATCCTTAAAATGATATATTTATCTTGACAATAGAAATGGATATGTGAAATGGTTTATTGATTTCTTTTTTTTTTTTGTTTCCTTTTTCTTTTTCTTTTTTTCTTTTTTTTTTTTTTTTTTGTTTCTACCAAATTTCAGTGTCGTTGCCAGAATATTCGAGAACTTTGACAGGCTGTAGATCCAAAGCTCTTGGTCTTGGACTACTAGGTATTACGATTGGCATCGTGATCTTTAAATTTCCGTTTCCATAATTAACGTTTGGCTCAATCGGTGGTTCTGGACTAGATACCGTTTCAGGATAATTTATCCTTTCCTTAAGCAATTCCTCTTGCAATTCCTCGGAAGGAGTGCGGAATATCTTTGAGGATTTCTCGGTACCGCTGGAAAATTTTTTGATGAACATTATAGGACTGTTAGCCATTCGATAACTCTCGCTACGTTTTATTTTTCGATCTATCCTATCATCACGGTTTCCTCTTTTTGTCGAATTCGAATCAGAATTTGATTCGGAATTGTTGTCCGTATATTCTACGAGAGAATCTTTACTCATCGAGTTATTATCGTTCGTCGTATGAAAGAACGTTGACAATGATTGTTCATCATTTATAATACGATCGAATTCTATACTATTTTCTATTTCGTTTTGACCAAGAATTTTTTTACAAAAGTTAGGAGTATCGAAGTCGGATATCAATAATTTTCTACTTAATTTTGGCGTGTTACCACTTGGTTTTAAGATCTTTGGATAGAAAGATGAGGGTTTATCTAAATTCAATTGTGAATTTGTTATGTCGACCATATCGACGTTAGCTGAATCATGTATGTTCGATTGTACTTGATGATTCATCGTCTCGATGTTATTTAGTTCGACAGGATGATTATCATCCAGATAATTTGTTCTGGTGGAATTAAAGTTAGATGATAACAAAATGGTATTTAGATTACTCTTTCCAATAGGCAAAGAATTCTTTGTTGTAAAAGAAGGTTTCGCGTCATCGTCGCATCGATTCCGTGATATTTCCATAGGCTTAACAACGATCTCGTTCGGGTTCGCGGTCGTCTTACCTTCGTCGCCAGCCTGCACGTTGACGTACGCTCCCCGTACTTGTCTGTGAGGACTTGTGGGACTCTTTGGACCCACCACGGTCGCGGGTGTCCTCACGTAGTCGGGACTCGGGGCTCTGTCCGGGCTCTTCGCCGCCCGAATAATGAGTTTACCCAATTGCGGTGACGTAGGTGGCGACGTAGGTGACGTAGGTGACGGGGTAGGTGATGTCGCAGGAGACGGTATTTTTTTTTCGCTGCTGTCGACGGTGTCCTGACTTTTTGTAACCGCTCGTACGTTTGGAGTTGCTCGACGTAATAAGGGTGATGGGTTAGGTGATATTCCTTCTCTTACGAATGGACCTACGTATACGGTGTATTCATTTTCTTTCATTAATATTTATTCTCTTTAAACAAATGTAACGTCTTACAATATCTAAAGATCTTACCTGGATTGAAGGTCGTGTGTGCCCCTTTTCTTCTCTTGAGACTGTCCGATGAATAAACGACTTTGCCTTCGGAATCTAAAGTAACTCTAGCGCCCTGTCTCTTCCTTTCCAAGGACGAGTCCGGTTTCTTCGGCAATTCGCTCAGACAGACATATTCGGCGTCTCTCTTAAATATATCGGAATTCGCGTAAGTGGTAGGCGAACGGGCCAAAGAGGTCGTGCTGGATGATGATTCTGATTCCGGTCGTTTGTCATTATTGTTCCTCACGTCGGCTATCGTAACATAGTCGCCGGAGTCCACGTTCGTAAGACCATGAACCACGTTTTTCGAAACGTGCTTCCTACCTGGAAGTACGCCACGAAGTTTACCCAAAACACCGCTCAACGGGCTGATTTTAATTTGTGACGATTGATGATTGTTCGTAATAGGTCTGTCAGAGTTGCCGTTGTTGTCGTTGCTATTGTTATTAGTGGAAGACGGTATTACATGTTGGACGGTAGCGTAAAGATTCTTATCCTGTCCATTGATCACTTCCATTTTGGAGGTTCCAACAGTGGCAGACATCAATACCGATCCTGCGGCTTGAACGTCGTTTTTATTTCGAACTTGATGCTTTTTTTCCGACGGATCAACGTCTTTGACGTGTTCGTCGTCGGAACAGGGCGGAGTTATAACGCACATAGATGGTATCCGACTCGAATTGATCGCGGTTTTCGAACGAATTCTCTCGATCCTCTCGCAACCCTCGAGATCGCTCGATTCGGAGTACTCGAATTCCGAACAGGATCTTCCGGTGCAGGCTGGACTCGAGGCTGACTCGACCGGCGAGGAGGAAGTGTTGTGACCACTGTCCGGTGACTCGCCACCGTTTTGATTTTCTCCATGGACCTAAAGATAATAAAACGATAATAATAAATATGAAGGGAATATTTTTAATTAAGGAAAAAAAAAAAGAAAGAAAAGAAAAAAAAATTTAGCATGGATTAATTCTGAAAAAAAATTTCATTATTCACCATAGCGACTACTGTTAAACTGGATTTTCTTTCCGGCGGTGGTGGTGCCAACAGGGCCGTACAAACGGTACCAGCTGAGCTCGTGGTCGTCGAAGTTGATCCTCGGCCGAACAATTCGTACTCGTTCTCGATGATCGGCGAGGTTGGATCGGAACCAACTCCGTTCGATTTCGTGAGCGGACTTTGAGGAAGAGGTTCTTCTTCTCTTAATGTTTTTAATCCAGAATCGACGTGGAAGGAAGTGTAATAACCTTCGGTATCGCAGGAATATACGGACGATGTCTCGCCGTCGTCCGAAAACGGTACTACTGATATATCCTGTATGATGTCGGGAGTTAAGGTGCCCTCCGAAGTGACCGAAGAGGAAGCCGAAGTGTCTCTTCCTTTGAGACGTCTCGCGTGGCTCAACGAAGTCGAGGATGTACCAATCGACGCTGTGGTCGTCGATCTGTTTAAATTTTAACAAATGATCGTAATCGTGCATTTATTAAGGTGGTACATTGAGACGTATATATATATAAAGAGAAAGAAAAAAATGGATAGTAAAAATAATTTTAGTAAGACAGTTTACCTCGGTTGATGAGTCGTCGTTGTAGTCTCGCTTCCGATACTAGCTCTACCACTTTCCGAAGATGCGCTCCAATTTCCTGAACTGGAATGAGGTGCGTCATCGCGGCTAGTACCTTTCCGTCTTTCTCTCCTTTGTGCCGCGCTTTCGCGCAACTTAACGCTACCCTGTCTCTCAGTACTCGACGGGATCGATACTGGAATCGACGTAGGGATCGATACAGGAATCGACGATGTACTCTTACCGCTTGAACTTGACGAGCTTGGTTTCCTTTGATGGTGAGACTTGTCCTTTTTACGTCTGTTGTTAACAGTCTCGTAAATATTCGTTTCGTCCGCCGGCGACGATCTCGATTGGCTTTGACCCTGCTCAGATCTGTTTGCGTTCGATTCGCTCGTTTCCTGTTGCTGTTGTTGCTGTTGCTGTTGTTGTTGTTGTTGTTGTTGTTGTTGTTGCGCACCTGATTTATTTTGACCGATCGACTTTAGCCTGGACATTCCCCAAGCCTTCAAAGTATTGAAATGGGACTTCTTTTCCGTCGATGTATCCTTCTTCGACGAACCAAGTATGTCGGTACTAGCCGAACGATGAGCCCTCGGTGTTGTGCTAGGCATTGCTTCTTCCGGCTCGTCTCCCGTCGTTTCTCTGAACACGTAGAAGGAATGTTAGGAAAAAACCTATCCTTTTTAGAAAGATCTATCGTGCGTTCTTCTCACGAAATTAACTACAAACATACACACACACACACACACACGCGCGCGCGCGCGCACGCTTGTACATATATACTTAATAAGAATCTTTATCATGCTAACATTTATGTTTGGATGATCGTAAGATATCGATTAATGTGATTAGTGTGATCTTGTCTCGATCATACGTGATTGCAATGTTATTACATAATGATACTTTCAAAAAGACATGCATGATCTTTCACGTCGTGAACTTTATCGTCGTAAAGGAATAAAATAAAGGATAAATTTAATGTAGGCATATAAAATTATTTATCCGAGGATAAAAAAACATAATTAAATCCGTATCATTCGTTTTAAGCATCAAACACATTTTTTTCACCTTATTCTTACCGCGTTACGCTGAGACATGCGAACCGACCAGTAGCGTCTGAATAAAGCGATGCTATGCGTCAGTATCTCCTCGACTAACTTCACCATATCGAAATATCGATCGAGATTCGATGTCAACGTCTAGTTTGAAAGAAGGAATCTCTTACCCTCCGATAGCTTGACGAATTTCCTTTTGATCGGTACCAGCGATCGTATTTCGTCTCTTTCCCCTTGGCCTTCGTGGTCTCGATCGTCTTTTAACGTTTGTCTCTTGTTGTTGAATCTCCGGACCAGACAGCAAGGATCTTCTTCTCATTGACATCCTTTCGAACCCTCTTCCGCTTACATCCACCGCAACGATTTCCGCCGGGAATCTGTGGATATTCGTGAGTCACGCATCATCATTGATTTTCTCTTATATTATACTTATGGAATTTTATACGCACATATATGTACATATGTGTATGTGTATGTATGTATGTATGCATATATGGATGTGTGTTTGTATATATATGTATGTATGTATGTATGTATGTGTATGAGAAGTTAGAAAAATTTTTTAAATATTCTTTCACGAAGACAATCTCAAAGATTTATGATACTATTAACTGTAAGTGTAGATCGACATTCAAAAGAGAAAGTATACATTAAAGAGTAGTGTACTTTGATAATATGTTTCTCTCTTTTTCTCTTGTTTTCTATATTTTCTAATATTACCACGTACATTATACGATCCTAATCGTCATCGATACTACTCGAATATTTTACGTACGTAAAAAAGGATATATATATATATATATATATATATATATATAAAGAGAAAGAGAGAGAAAGAGAGAAAGAGGGAGAAAGAGCAGTAGATAAATTTATCTGATAACGTTTGAAATACCTTGAAATTTTCTTTTCCCGCGTAAACTAATTAATGAAATAATTACTCGTCGATAACGCGTTCAGAATTTTATTAAAAATCTTTGTTAATAAAAGAAGAATAAGAAGAAGAAGAAAAAGAAAGGGGAAATGAGAGGGGAGGATTGGAGAGGAGAGCAAAAGGAAAGGAATGAGAGTAAGAGAACTCGTCTGGAGGTATAGTTAATTTTAGTAGGGTCGAGTATCGAGTATCTTTACGAGGACATAA
>NC_062193.1:4989612-4997112 GCF_912470025.1 Vespa velutina | reverse complement strand
GAGAGACGTATGAACTATATAAAGAGCGATGAAGTCGGGGACAATAAGATCCTATCGGATCGTCTGCCAAGCCGAGCTGACATGACTGGAAAACTAAGATGAAATGATAAGTTAGTTCGTAACAGAAAGCTGGAGGTCAAGGACCAGCAAGAGAGCCATTGGTACCAGGAGAAAGAGAGAGAGAGAGAGAGAGAGAATGAGAGAGAAATTTTTCTTTTCTTTTCTCTCTCTCTCTCTCTCTCTCTCTCTCTCTCTTTCTTTCTGTCTTTCTGTGTCTCTTTTTGTCTTTGAAGTCATCGTTGTAATCGACGTCATTAGAACGAGTACTTAGATGTAATGAGTAGATGCAACCAACGAGTAGCGGGCGGTCTGGCAGGAAGCGGATTCTGTCATTAACTCTACTTAGGCTAAGCTTAATCGAAGATAAAAGTCGAACCTCATCTCCCTTCTTCCACTTCTATGACAAAGAACGTATAGGTATAGGACACGTGCGTAATTGCATGTATGTATGCATGCATGCATGTTTGTATGCAAATGTACGTATATATGTGTGTGTATGTATATAAGTGACCGTGATTATACTTCGAAAGTATACGATTATTCGTATAGTCGTAGGACGATTAGTCGTAAGAAAAGAAAAAAAAAAAAAAAGAAAAAAAAAAAAGAAAAAAAAGAAGACAGAGAAGAACATCTATGAAAAGAGAGAGAGAGAGAGAGAGAGAGAGAGAGAGAGAGAGAGAGAGATAGTAGGCGAGAAAGAGATTTTTATGCCTTGCCTTTGAAAGGCGACACTCGAACGAAAAAAGAAATTAATTAAAGGAAGCTTCATTATGGGTAAAGGGGCCTTCTCCTCACTTGCGGTGGTGGTATAACATCTTACCGCAAATACCGCATCCCGGCAGATGATGGAGAGAAAAAATTTTCGCTTGATTGACAGAATTAGACGAGTCTCAACCTCGGCGTATAATTTCATCTGACATTTCTAATCCTAGTCGGAATAGTCTGGTTTGACTTTTTCTTTCCTTTCTTCTTCTCTCTCTCTCTCTCTCTCTCTCTCTCTTTTCTTTTATTTTCTTTTTTAAACGAACATATTTTTGTAGAGATCCAGATTCGGTACAGATCACATACCGAATACGAATATATATATGTATATAAAAAAAAAAAAATAATAATAATAATACAATTTTAGGATAGAGAGTATAATTAAAGTTATATATAAATTGTGTACTTGTGTATCTAGGCGTACGATTTTATGCGAACGAAAACACAATCTATTGATCCACAGACGACAACCAGAGCCTGGTACAACTGCAGAGATATTTCAAAGGACAACGAGTTTTGCAATGTGAAATATACTGAGAAAAAAAGAAAGAAAAAAGAAGAAAGAGAAATAAAGGGATAAAGAAAAAAGAAGGAAAATGTACAACAACAGACGGCGGCGGGGGTCTCCCTCGACATGATCAAATATTAACAATATGCAGCAGCTTCGCATTGTAGTAATGCGCGAAAGGTAAGAACATGAACGCGAGAATATAATGTCGATATATACATATATATATATATATATATATATATATATATATATATATATATATGTATGTACAGTCGGTAAGCACCACGTTCTATTTTATTATACGAATGTGCGAAGTTAGCGTGCTCGTAAATGCTAATGCTTAAGCGAGATTTCTATCAGCTGACGAGCCCCGCATATATAATCGATTGACCCAGTATGATCTTCGCGATAGATAAATATTTTTCCGTTCGTTTTAAAAGTAAACGCATTGGAGACGAAATTTTATAGAAAGACATTTAACGATTCAATTAAGAACGAGATGCAATTGGATTATTTATAATTTTCTCTCATATCTTTTACTCTCATACGATTGATCGTTTGATCCAGTGATCGATTCGTTGTGATCTTCTGCGATAAGATAAATCTTCTTGCGTTCCTTTCAAAAAAGAAAAAAAAAAAAAAAAAAAAACATACTGAAAAGAAAATTTCGTAGAAAAATAATTAACAGTTTAATTACAAACTTTAGATGCAAATGCATTATTTCTAATCATTTCTTTCTCTCTCTCTCTCTCTCTCTCTCTTTCTTTTTCTCTTATTTGCTCGATCGATCGATCGATCGATACATCGTGATCGGCAACAAGAGGTTCCGTGAATCGATTTTCTTAGTATTCTTTTTTTTTTGTTTTCTTTTCTTTTTCGTTTTGTTTTGTTTCTCTTTAAATATGCATCAATAAAGAAGGCGGCAACTCGGTTAGATGCGTCAGCATTCATTCCGTTCCGGCATAGGATCTCCTTGCGGCGTAGCTCCCATTTGCAGGGTGCAAAAAAGTCAAATACCTTATTAGCGAGAAGGAGAACGCTTATCGTCGACATGTTTTATCCGTGCTAGTCGTCATCGAGACGGTGAGGATCATCGACGTCGTTTTTATCAAGCCAATACGAAGGATAAACTCGGCTATGCGTTATGCACGATTTATCGAACGAACGTCCTTAACGTTATACACGTTGTTAATAAAAAAAAAAAAAAAAAAAAAAAAAAAAAAAAAAAAAAAAAAAAATAAAATAAAATATTTTCTTGGAATATTGGATGAAAGAATCACTCAATTTCAAATCGTTTGTTTAACAATCGTATTTTAACGCGTCAAGAGAGAGAGAGAGAGAGAGAGAGAGTCTGTTCATTCTTAAAATAATCTCTATTTTCATAAAAGAAAAAAGAAAAATCTTCCCGTCAGAGATACTACAGGGTGAACCAAAGGAGACTTCAGATGATTTGAAAAGAACGAAAACAAAAGAAACAAAAAGAAAAAAAAAAGATCGATTACTCCTTAATACGAAACTTTCGAAGGTCGATTTTATTCTTTTATTATTATTATTATTTTTCTTTTCTTTTCTTTTTTTTTTCTCTTCTTTCTTCAAACCGATAAACTGCAAGCGTCTAGAAACTTTTTTTCTCCCACATAAGAACTTTCGGCCCATCCTGTACACTCGTAGGACGGTTTAATACGCATGGGTTTTATATCCTCCCTTCTCCCTCCCACCGCCCACCTCCCCAAGTTTCTCTGTTTTCTTCACGCTGTATTTCTTTCTTTCTCTCTCTCTCTCTCTCTCTCTCTCTGTTCGTTTCTGTTCGTTCCTATACCTACTCCTTCCCCCCCCGCCCCCTGCCCCCCTCCCCACCCGTTGCCGCCGCCATGCGTTATATCTCTCTTGTAAATCATACACGCATACTACTACGTCATATCTCGTGCATAAATGATAGTCTATAGCGCGCAAGGTTGGTCTCGTGGCGTCGAGTAAACTCGTGGTTACCATCGTACTTATTTGCATAAACGAGTCACGTCACGCAAACGCGTCATGGAGTATGACAATGAACGAGAAGAAGTAGAAGTAGAGGTAGAAGTAGAAGTGGAAGAAGATTAAGAAGATTAAGAAGAGAAAGAAATAGGAGAAGTGGTGAAGGATAATAGTCGATGAAAGTTTCTAATCTATTAATATTCTTACGATTTTATCCGGGTTTTATATTTATACGATTATCTTATCCAAATATGAATATAAATCGAATAAATAATTGAATATATTTTTTTCCATTCTCTGTGCAAGACCATTCGTGGAAGAGAATACGTATTTACTTACTTACTCATTCACTCACTCACTTACTTACTTACTTACTTACTTACTTACTTGAGTGGGTGTGTAAGCGCGCGCGTCTATATGTGTATATGTATGTTCCGAGATGGAAAAAAGAAGAAGAAAGGAAAAAAGAGAAAGAGAGAGAGAGAGAGAGAGAGAGAAAAGGTGGAACGAAGGATTAGTTTTCAATAACTTCGTCGCTCTCTGTCGATCGATATCGTACGAGATAAGCTATCGGCTCTCTTTACTTGACACCGCGATAAGACCGATCTACTTCAACGTCGAAGTACGAGAGTTATTTCAAGAGGGAAAAAGAAAGGTAAAGAGAGAAAGAGAGAGATAGAGATAGAGAGAAAGAAAGAGCGAGAGAAAGAAAGAGCGAGAGAAAGAAAGAGCGAGAGAGAGAGAATTCTTTAGACGATAAAAACTACCACGATTCTCCCATCTTTCTTACTCATCCCAATATCTTTCGCGCAACTCTGACAGACTTATTCATAGGTATACGGAAGGAGGAGTGTAAAGAAAACGAAAAAGAGTTCTCGAGAGTGTAGAGATTGAGAAGGATGCGTGTGTGTATATTTAGATCGAAAACGCGCGATGGGCGCGTGAAAATCTGATATGAGAGAGAGAGAGAGAGAGAGAGAGAGAGAGAGAGAGAGAGAGCGAGAGAGAGAGAGAGAGAGAGCGAGAGAGAGAGAGAGAGAGGGAGTCTCTACTGTACGTTCTCCTTCTAACAAACTAACGTCGCGTTTTTTAATGGCCGCGAAAAGAATTTATAGCATATTGTCGTCAACGTAAAAATTTAAGGGCACGTTTATATTAGTTCTTCATTATTTTAGGTCAACTATATTCTTGACGTAAAAAGTTGTGAAAGTTTTCCTACGATTGATCGATCGATCGATCGATCGATTATATCTTTCTTTTTCATTTGTTATCGTTGTAATGAGAGAAAGATTTAGAAAAAGAAAAAAAGAAGAACAAAGGAGAGAAAAAAAAGAACAAAGTAAATAAATAAAATAGAAATTTAATTGTCACATGAATAAACATTATTTTCAATTTTAATCTAACTTTTAATTGAAAAATACCGACGGTAAGATCATTCGATTATAAGTTAAGCTTATCCGTTAGTTAGACCAACTAACTGAGAATGGCTTTTGGAGAACACGTTTGGTGTTCTTCCTGGATGGTAAGAAAAATTTTTCTTCGAAGACCATACATATATATATATATATATATATATATATATATATATATATATGTATGTATGTATATATACATTAGCTTACGTACATAGAGATATCTACATTCTCGCGTTAGTTCGCAGGAGATAAAGATAGAGAAAGAGAGAGAGAGAGAGAGAAAGAAAGAGAGAGAGAGAGAGAGACAAACAGACAGAGAGAGAGAGAGAGTCCGGTTTTCAGAGAAGGTGACGATAATGCGATGAGATCTAGTCTCTCCGGGTGTGAAGCAACCGCAAACCGTAATATCATTCATAGGTTGCGCCGTGGTCCATGCATAAGTCTCTAAGAAGCGCGTCTAAGAGAACGTTAGGACACGTCTCTCTCTCTCTCTCTCTCTCTCTCTTTCTGTATGTTCGCTTTGCGTTCTATGGCGTACGCGAAAGAGGCGTGGGCGGATGAAGCCTCCGGCCTGTTTGCCCACACGCTGTAATTCTTGCACGGCGATATCTTCGCCGGTTACACGTCGCTAAACTCTCTTCGGTCGTAAGGTGAAAGGCGAAATATTGGCTACCAATAGATTGCTCGATTTTCACCAATGAATGCCATTTTGAAAATTTATATTATATTATGCACACAAATATACAAAAAAAACATATAAGACACAGGTATATATATATATATATATATATATATATATATATATATATATATATACGAGCCGTTTATTTTGAAAGTGGTCTAACTCCTTTTATCTTCAAATCGAGATATTTAAGGGTTTGCGTTTCAATGAATTTAAAAATATACGTATAGGATACTAATGAGTTATACTACTTAAGTGTATCTAAGGGTGTTAAATTTATAGTTCCTATTAAAATAGTGACAATTATTAAGTGAATAATATGCGTTTTCTTATCAAGAATGGAGTTAGGCCACTTTCAAAATTAACAATCAGATTCATTATAAAATTTGAAGGTGCCCAAATCCATTCAACATAATTTAAGATGCTTCAAATTGAAAAAAACGATACTCAATTTATTTTACATATCTTTAAAACACTTCGAAAACATAATTTATGCGATTCAAAACATTTTTTAACTACATAACGTACAAAATTACAAACATAAATTTATTACAAAACAATTTACTACTCATCTAGATTTTGTATGTGTGAAAGGGATTTGAAGAAATCATGATGTTCCGGTGGTATATATCGTAATAGGTCACTTATGTCCTTGAATTTTGCTGTTGTAATTTGTCTGATATTTTTATACAGTGGTGTCAATACAATATTTTCGAACTTTCTTGGTCTACCCCGACGTGCTAATAAATTCAGGACTTTAAAATTTTCATTTTCATTCATTAATATCTTTTAGAAAATTTTATATTATAAAGAATTTTTTTTTATTTCTTTTTAATTCAAGGATTTTCATTTATTTGTATAATAAATTTTTACAATGATTCACGTTAAATTGTTTCCTCGAAAAATAATTTCTTTTTTTGTTTTTACTTCTTACTTGTATAAATAACTTTATGCAAATTAAAATAAATAAATAAATAAATAAATAATAAAGAAAACAAAAAAAGAGGAAAGCTTCTGTTTCAATAATCACTCTTAAACGAATAATAAATGTTTCATTGAAATATCGTTGCTCAAACAAAGCCAAGAATTTTTCAGATAAACCTTCTAATACGATACGTAAGGCTTTTCAATGAAATATTTATTCGATTTCAAATCGAACAAATATTTTTTTTTCTTTTCTTTTTTCTACACTTGTCGGTAAACAAAAAGAAATTAATATGTTATTTCAAACATAATATTATTTATAATAAAATCATTCTTATCAATTCAATCGTTATGATATGATTGTTTTATATATCTTTTTGAACAAATGCGTATTGGAACATTTGTTCGTAAAGAATTCCTTAAGATGAGACGAACGACGATTTAAATTTTTATAAGGCTATTTAAAGTCTTTCTACCTGAAATTTAGAACTTCTTTTGTACTACAAGAGTCTAAGAAGGAGAGAGAAAAAATGACTAAATACACAAGGGTCGGGGCCAAGTACTCCAGGGGCGGGTCTAAACTAGCAGGAGGCGGGGCCAAGTACCTCATGGGCGGGGCTAAACTAGTAGGAGGCGGGGCCAAGTACCTCAGGAGGCGGGGCTAAACTAGTAGAAGGCGGAGCTAAACTAGCCGGAGGCGGGGCCAAGTACCACAGGGGGCGGGGCTAAACTAGTAGGAGGCGGAGCTAAACTAGCCGGAGGCGGGGCCAAGTACCTCATGGGCGGGGCTAAACTAGTAGGAGGCGGGGCCAAGTACCTCAGGGGGCGGGGCTAAACTAGTAGGAGGCGGAGCTAAACTAGCCGGAGGCGGGGCCAAGTACCACAGGGGGCGGGGCTAAACTAGTAGGAGGCGGAGCTAAACTAGCCGGAGGCGGGGCCAAGTACCTCATGGGCGGGGCTAAACTAGTAGGAGGCGGGGCCAAGTACCTCAGGGGGCGGGGCTAAACTAGTAGGAGGCGGAGCTAAACTAGCCGGAGGCGGGGCCAAGTACCACAGGGGGCGGGGCTAAACTAGTAGGAGGCGGGGCCAAGTACATCAGGGGGCGGGGCTAAACTAGTAGGAGGCGGAGCTAAACTAGCCGGAGGCGGGGCCAAGTACCACAGGGGGCGGGG
>NC_062193.1:4962112-4984612 GCF_912470025.1 Vespa velutina | reverse complement strand
ATTTACATGCAACATCCAACGTATGTAATGTCGGACGTTTTCAAGTTGTTAGTTGCACGTGCAATCGTAAATCGTAAACACGACGAAATTCAGGGTTTACATGGGAATACTTTGTGAGCGTGAATGAATATGAATACACGTGAATTGTATATGTATAGCGATAGAACATCAGGAGATATCGAGATGTTAAACGTGTTACTTGGTTACGTCATATGGAAATTTTCGACGTTACAAAGTTCTTGGGTTTTCTAATGTGATCGTTTACAATTTTTTTCATTATATATATATTTTTTTTTTTTTTTTTTTTTTTTTTTTTTTTTTTTTTTTTTTTTTTTTTTTTTTAATTATTATTAACACAATAAGTAAAAAAAAGAGAAAAAAGAAGAAAAAATATATAATATATATAATTACGAGATCCCTTCGCCGTCTAACTTCGTACCGTAGAACGATGGATTTAGAAAGGAAGATTAAAGAACTACGACGATCAACGACGGTAGATCTTCGCGGTAGATCAAAAGTACCGCGCAAGAATTCGTAGAAAAGGTGCGGTAAGCGGTCTCTATCGATCAGTTCCCTTCGCTTAGAAAGATTAGAAGGTTTGCTCATAGTAGACGTTTGTTGTTATCGATATAATACCATCCCCGAAGGTATATGAACCTGTTCATATTTGTACTTACTAACGTCTAGAAAATATATTATAAACTTAAGGATAAAAATATTATATCTTCTGGGAACAATCTTTTAATTGTATAAGCTAGTAGTATATATATATATATATATATCTATCGTACGTGAGTATATAAATCGATCGAAGATCTAGGATTATATCGGATAGTTGAATTTAATCGAATTGTTTTCTTTTTCCTTTTTCTTTTTTTTTTTTTCCTTTTCTTTTCTTTTCTATTCTTTTTTTCTCCAATTATCAAAAATATCGATACCCATTGGAATAGTGGGGAAACATTTAATCGAGCGATTAATCGAATTCCATCGACCTGTTGATAGATCTGAACTTCCCATGATTTCTTTTTGTCGAATGTTTTCTTCCAGGCATCGCGAAATATATCTCGTGCCGTGCGAAAGATTGTCTGGTAAAGGTACGTCGAACTCTGGAAATTCAAGAGAGAGAGAGAGAGAGAGAGAGAGAGAGAGAGAGAGAGAGAGAGAAAGAGAGAGAGAGACTATATTAAGCGGCCCTTGACACTGTTGAAGTATAAGACGCCGCACAAGAACACAGCGTGGCCACATTTAGAGACACAGAGAGAGAGAGAGAGAGAGAGAGAGAGAGAGAGAGAGAGAGAGAGAAAGCTGCGTCGAGATATTCGCCAGGAGTTCTCATCCAGTCTCCACTATGGATTACGCCAATGCGTGGACGCGCATAGGTTCTGGCTTGTTGGATTTTAAATATAAACCGCAGGGGTGGGACACGTAGATAGAAGGATGAGTTAGCCAAGCAGACTAAACCGAAATAGTCCTCTAGTCCTCAGCAGTTTTCGGCTCGTAACTCTGAGTTAGTTTAGTTAGTTTGATTTAGTTAGTAAGTTTGTTAGTTAGTTATTTATTTACTTAGTTAGTTAATTAATTACTTAACATATATGTATGTATGTATGTATGTATATAGTTACAGGACGTATCCAAAGGATTTTCTCATTAATTTCACTTACGTGATTATCAAAATCTATATTTAATCGCCATAATGTCACGATTAATTTATAGAATGCGAAAACTCTCGATTGAATTATATTCTTCTATAAAGAAAGAAAAAAAAAAAAAAAAAAAAAAAAAAATAAACAATGATAATAATAAACGTTCGATGATTATTCCACTCAAACACGTACATTAACACTATCCCCCTTATATATTCTTACGTAGGCACTCTGATTCATAATGTTAGATTTTTTTTTTTTTTTGTACGAAGATATATCAAATCCGGATGGTCATTGAAATTTTCGTAAAAAGTATCGTCTCATTCTCTCTGTTGTTGTTGTTGTTATTATTGTCGTTTTCTTTGTTTCTTTTCTCTTTCCCTTCCCTCCCTCCCTCCCATCCCACCTCCCCCCTTCGTTCGAAAATGGGGTTACTTTCGTCTTTTTTTTTTTCCCCCGCCCTTCAAACGTTTTAGACTCTAGTGTCGTATTACAATAACATAAAGTGACAACGATTCGAGTTATTCTAAGCAGAGAATTCTAACCGTGAATAAACGAGATCGTTCACGGTTGCTCGCGACTGTGAATATCTTTTGCTTTGAGATGAGATTAAAAGGGGAGGAATGGGTTTGCCATGGGGAAAGGAGCAATTAGATTGTTAGAACTAATTGCCTTCAGATTTCTTACTGTCCTTTCTATTCTCGTCGTCTCTGACTTTTTTTCTCTGCAAAAAACAAAAAAAGAAGAAAGAAAAAGATAAAGAAAGAAAAACACTTGGGAAAAATCTCGTTTCGTCTCGTCTCGTCTCGTCTCGTCTCGTCTCGTCTCATCTAGTCTCGTCCCGTTTCGTCTCGTTTAGTTTAGTTTCATATCGTATAGTTTCGAGGGAACAAACAGAGAAGCAAAGCATTTGCTGCACGTTTCCCTTTGTTCGTACTCGTGTTACTTGTCGGCAATAAGTTCGCAAGGGTGTTACATAAATTTTCAAGCTAATCTCGAAGCGGATCTCGACACTTCGATACCACGAGTTAGTCCCGCGTTTAACCCGAGCTCGTGGTGGAAGCATAGCTTTAAAGGATTTCACTGTTAACGCCATTAAGGCACTTTCCTAATGAATTGCTAATGAAACCAAGCTTCTCGCGCTTCTTCCTCCTTCTGTGGAGGAGGAAAGATCTCACGATCGCCATTACGGTATATACTCCCTATACGTCCGCACTCTACTCCTCTCCCGCCCCCTTTTACCACCTTCTCTCTCCACCTTTCTCTCTTCCTCTATCTCTTCCTATTTCTCTTTCTCTTTCTTCTATTTTGTTTCTATCTTTTCTCTTTTGTTTTATTGCTTTCTTTATATCTTAGAAAATATTTCGAAGGAAACATTTATATTACTCCGTTTTATTAATATCGTTGGATTTGCGTTTTTTTTTTTTTTTTTTTTTTTTTTTTCCGGAAGCGTAAATTCGATACGACGAAAGAAAAATAATTCGTATGATCAATTTTAAGACAATAGATATTCTCCGAATGAAATATCTTCGATCGTACGAAAGGAATAAAATCTTTTTATATAAGATTGAAAATAAAATTCATTTCATCGATCTCTTACGTTCGAAATTGTAAAATTGACGAGTTCAATTTTCACTCGTATCAATTATATCTAACTAAACATCAGAAAATTTTCTTTTGTCGTTACAAAGAGAAAGTGACTATAATATTGTAATATATAATTTTCCAATTCCTCTTCCTCGTTGGTTAGTTTGAAAAAGAGATAGATAGATAGAAAGAGACAGAGAGAGACAGAGAGAGAAAGAGAGAGAGAGAGAGAGAGAGAGAGAGAGAGAGAGAGATAAATAAAAATAAAAAGAATCAACAATTTCTACGATCGTTTCCGCGTAGAACGACGTTGGTGGGCTCTCTCTCTCTCTCTCTCTCTCTCTCTCTCTCTCTCTCTCTCTTTCGCAGAAGAAAACTCGTAGAGACTCGAGATCTCGAAGTACTCGAAGCGAGGAAGAAGTCGTTCAAGGCTTCGTTTATGCGTTTGCTCCGAGAGAAGAGTAGAGAAGAAGGAGAAAGAAGAGGAAGAGAAGAAAGAGAAGGATGAGAAGGAAGAAGAAGAGGAGGAGGAGGAGGAGGAGGAGGAGGAGGAGGAAGAGGCTGCGTAAAGACGGAGGCCCGGAGGATGTCCGTGAAAGAAATTTATGATGCCGACATAATAGACGCTATGCAGGCGCGAATAGCATCGTCGTACGAATCGTCTTACGAACTTTCTTTTTTAAACCAATCAACCATTCACTTACATACATATATACGTACATACATACATGCATACATAGATACATGTATATATATATATAAATATAAATACATATATATATATATATACATATATGTAACGTAACGTAACGTAAGTTCTTATTAGGACAATTTATGAACTCTATAATCTAACATGAAATAATATAATATACACATCTCTTTAAACTATCAATAGAATAATGTTCGTTTCGAATTGAATGAATTAAAACCATCGTCAAACATTAATATCGTTCTATTTCTTTCGTTACAATGATTATTTATTATTCTTGATCAATCTCCATGATATCTTTTTGAAAATGAATCTTTCGAAATGATTCAAGTTATTGACGTATATAAGTATAAAGTCTAGAGATAATTATTATTGCATACGGGACAACAAAAGACACGTACGATTTTCTTTCGATTCTTCTTTCAAATAAATAGATTATACTTACGGTACCTTACACTCACGTAAATAAGTACTTACTTACTCACGTATTCGCGAATAAAGATCGAAGAAATAAAAATCGTTTAGTCGAAAAAGTTCGAAACGATTTGGAACTTGTCCAGTTTTGTGATGTAAAGGATCACCGACATCTTTCTTCTTCTTTTTGTTTTTTCTTTCATTTTTCTTCTCTCCCCTTCCCCGTTACCCTTAAATTGTTCTTAGTATTTTAGCTATTGGACTTACGCCAGTCTTTCACTCTCTCTTTCTCTCTTTCTTTCTTTCTTTCTTTTTATCGATCTATCTATCTATCTATATCTCTATCTATCTCTTTCTCTTATTTCATAATTCAATGTGTGCGTTAAGAAGTATACTTATCTATCTATGTAATATCATAACGTTAACGTTCTTAAAGTTCTATTCGGAAGTTAAAAAGTCTTGAAAACGATTCAATACTGTCTCATAAAAGCAAAACCACTAACGGAAGTCATCGTGATTCAGGCCAAAGGGGAAAGATTCGTTTCGCGAGTTGTATGCGTGTAATATGTAACTATACGCCCACATCCAATCCAGTCAATCTCTCTCTCTCTCTCTCTCTCTCACTTTCTCTCTCTTTCTCTTTCTCTCTCTCTCATCCAAAATTTATCGTACCGGTCATTATAGTGATAATAAAGAACGTTATCCTGGATAAGGCTAACAATGGACCGTAGAGGGTAACGTAAATGCTACCCCCATGTAGGTATATGTTTCCTCCACACTACATATACATCTTATATGTATCTATATATATATATATATATGTGTGTGTGTGTGTGTGTATGTGGATGCACACATACATTAAATTGCTGGGGTAAAATCGTTAAATGGAAACGTGGGATCTTCTTCGTTGGTCACGGAGAGGTAATACGATTATCGTAACTTTTTTATATTCTCCCGTGTTACCAGACATACAGACTTGGCTTTTAAAAGATATGCCTATCTCATCTCTCTCTCTCTCTCTCTCTCTCTCTCTCACTCTTTTTTTTCTCTCTCTCTCTCTCTCTCTCTCTCTTTTTCAAAGTCGGTCGTTAAAGTATCCCACGTTTTCCTCGAACTTGGAGCGGAATGAGAGTCCGCACGCTTTTACGGTTCTTGAATTGGCTCCGGTATTCTTGTGGCTGTCGTTAGATCGTTTTTATTTCCAAGTTGGAGAATTCCTAAGGCGACCATTCGACACAACTTGAACAACATTGGAAATCTTGTATGTATGTATGTATGTATGTATGTATATATGTATATATATATGTATCTATGTATGTATAATGTATAGAACAATTTGATTTCTTTTTTTTTTCGTCAACCGTAGTATCATGCAACTACTTAGATACATCGTAACAGTTCAAATATCTACACAGTACCGATCGATTTATTCATATTTCTTTACTTTGAAGGTATAGAATGATAGTGATAAAGATAGATAGATAGATAGATAGATAGAGAGAGAGAGAGAGAGAGAGAGAGAGAGAGAGAGAGAGAGAGAGAGTTAGAAACAAGAATGGATCGTTTTGGAGGAGAGAAATTGAAGTAAATCGTATCTCGATAGGTATGAGAGAGACAGACAGACAGAGAGAGAAATTGATTGATAGAAAGAGAGAGAGAGAGAGAGAGAGAGAGAGAAAAGAAAGAAAGAAATAAAATGAAAGAACGACGCAGCGAATATCCTTAGGCTGGAAGGCGGCCAAAAACTGTATTTTCCTCGGTTGGCTGGTGAACGCGAGAGTATGAACGAGAAAGAAAGATAGAGATTGAAAGAGAGAGAGAGAGAGAGAGAGAGAGAGAGAGGGGGGGGGGGGGAGATCGGGGATGGAGAGAAAGAGAGAGGGAGGGAGGGAGGGAGGGAGAGCGGGGCGCAATTTTTCTTGCTTTGCCGACAGCTGGCCGTGTATGCAATTTGCATAAAAAACAGACGCCCGTCCGGTCACTTATTTCGCGCGCCTATCCCCGGGCTCGGTTTATCGTAAAAAATTGCGCCACTGCATTCCAAAAATTAATCCCACGATCGTTACTCGCAAACCGAGGTGGCTCTAACCGCGAGCGATCGTCGTTTATAACGTGCGATTAAAGTCTTTTCAGAGTAAGTACTAAGATACCTACCTATCTACCTACCTACCTACTCATATCTACTTACCTACCTTATCCCTTATGTGTTTGCCTCTAAAAGAGACAAAAGTAGTATAATGATACTTAAGTTATTTTAAAGAATCATTCGATCGTACCATAACACACGATGTGATATATTATACAATTAAATGTAATAATAAAGGGAAGAATTAAGAAATATTAAAAAGTTCGATTATGATAACTTGTACATTTGTAATTAATTGTTTAAAAAATTATGGCAATTTTCTTTTTTTCTCGTCAAATTCAATCTCGCATCATACGCAATTTATCGTATTTATTCGAATCTGCATTTGAATTTCTTTCGTTTTTATTTTTATTTATTTATTTATTTTTTTTTATTTTTATTTTAATTAAGGAGGGACATTTCCTTTTTTTTTTCTTTTTTTTTTCTTTTTATATTTCGTAAAAAGGATCAAACAACGTCGATCGTAAAGCTCGAATTTCGATTAAGATTTCTAACCGAACCGAACCGAACGTACATACGCCTTGTTCTTAACGACGTAAAACCATAAAATGGTTTCTCTGGTATTCGAATCGTTCTCTCTCTCTCTCTCTCTCTCTCTCTCTCTCTGTCATTTTCTAAAGAAACTTTATCGGTCTTAAAACAACGATCTCCCAGAAATCTTTTTGATAAGAGTAGAATCGAAGACATCGTAAGTATATTTAGGGTGCATTGAACTTAAATTTATCTTACGAATAATCTTAGAAAATATTAGAAGTAAATTAGAAAGAAACATATTTCATGTGTAGTAATATTAATGTGTCTACTATTATCACTATTATTATTACTATTTTATATGTAACAAGAACGATCGATCAACGCGTTTAAAAGTATAATAAAAGGATGTTAAGTGTATATTAAAAGTGTAATAAAGGAATGATGGATACGACATGATTACTGTGTGTGACACTACCGTGTGCTTGTTGTTGTTGTTGCTGTTGTTGTTGTTGTTGTTGTTGTTGTTGGTACAGTTGCTGGTATATGATTGTTGCTCGTGCGGTTCAGTGCTCGCGTGTGCACGCTCATACAAACGTTGGGTACATGGCACTCTAACCACTTATGGTTTACTGCATCGGTATCGAGGTCTTCGCCCGGACAGTTCCAAAGGGAACTGGTTCGCCCACCTCCTTTCTGTCCTGGAAGGGTTCCGACCGTAAGAATTCTCAAAGCTTGGGATCTCGTCTTCTTGCAGATCGATTCTCGAAATTGGTCGGTCGATCGATCGAATCTATCGATCTGTCGATCTATCGATCGGACAGATATACACGCAGTGTTTTGATAAATTTCATCTTTCTTCCATTATTATCCCATTATCCCATTCATTCGTATTTCTTCTTTTAAATGAAATTTCTTTTTTATGAGATAATACTTATAGTCATTGTCGCAAATTTAAGAGAACAAAGTTTACTGAATGATTACTAAATCCTGCTCTTTCTTTTTTTGTTATTATTATTATTTTTTTTTTTTTCTTTTTATTATTTTCCCTTTTTTTTTTTTTGTTTACGGTCTCAAGCATTCAAAATAAGTCGCTCAAGGAAGGATATTATTTAGGACGATAAATAATTTCAAATGTTACAAGTTACAAGTTTTAGAATCGTAAGAAAGAGAAAAGGATTCTTTTCTTTTCTTTAATTTTATTTTATTCCACATTTCAATAACAAATTCGATTCGAAAATCAAATAGATCGTCGTTCGTTTTTTCCTTTCTTTTTTTTTTTTTTTTTTTTTTTTTTTTTTTTATTTTGTATAAACTCCTAGATCGCA
This sequence comes from Vespa velutina, assembly GCF_912470025.1. Lineage (NCBI taxonomy): Eukaryota > Metazoa > Arthropoda > Insecta > Hymenoptera > Vespidae > Vespa > Vespa velutina. Next base: position 4,976,314 of record NC_062193.1, on the reverse strand, counting down.
AGAATTACACATCGATTGTTGTGACGGTTGGATCGATAGATCGATAGAAAACTTTCTTGACTGTTAAATCACGATTATGTTCAAACACGTCTCCACCTACGTAATCACGAAGAAACAGACGTGACTTTGAGAATAAAATGCAGAGAAAAAGAGAGATAGATAGATAGATAGATAGATAGATAGAGAGAGAGAGAGAGAGAGAGAGAGAGAAATGAAAGAAAATACCTTTGTCTTAGCCTTTGGAAACTTCAAACGAGAGCGAAGGTATCCGAGTAGGAAACAATAGCTCGTTACTTATGCGCCTTGCTTTAGCCATTATCCCTCTTAAGATGGCCGCGATCGTAACGAACTTTCTTCCTCCTTTGTCACCGTAAAAAACAGAAAAAGAGAGAGAGAAAGATAGAGAGAGCACTTGGGCTTCGCGAAGCTTATTTAGGATGCATCCGGGATTACGTTGATCATTGCTTCCAAGAGGGAATTAAATCGTGTATATATGTATGTATACATTTATATATATATATATGTATGTATGTATGTATGTATGTATGTATGTATGTGTGTATGTATATATGATGTATGCATGTATGTATGTATTTATGTATGTATGTATGTATGTATGTATGCATTTAAAAGCTCACCCCAAGGCGAAGGTCATGTCGTAAAATATCACCCTGACATTCGCGTTTATTATCCTTTCGAGTCATTTGCCGATTTTTTTCTACTTTCTTTTTTATTTATATTCTTTTTTCTTTTCTTTCCTTTTTTTTTTTGCCCCCTTAACATTTTACGATTCATACAAAATCCTCGAGGATAAATCTTTTCCCTCTTTTTGCAAGGACGCGATAAGATAATATTTTTTTTTTTTTTTCTTTTTCTTTTTCTTGAAAGAATTATGAAATAGATAAGCTTGATAATAATTCACTCTTCGATTTGACCGTAAAAGAGAGAGCGCCAACAAAAATAAAAAAAAAAAAAAAAAAAAAAAAAAAAAAAAAAAAGAAAGAAAGAAAAAGAAAAAAAGGAAAGGAACGAAAGAGAAGAAAAATATTAACGAGATGATCAATAAATAACGATGTCCTGTACAATATTTAGGCGTGAATATTCTCGTTCGAATAATCAAATAGAAACTAGTTTACGGTAGAACGGGTCCATTGAGTTTCGATTCCGTTCTATGCTTTGCTTCCGTACCAGTAAGCGACTGAATGGGACACTTACGACACCTTAACGTTAACGTCGTTTAGTAACAGACACGAGGATATAATCGATACGGATCGTATCGAGCTCCGGACACCTCTTATCGTTTGACTTTGCACAGATCGATACACTCGATCTCATTAAACGCATATACCGATCGCACGATCGAGATTTTCGCGCTGTCGATCGCATCGTAACTTACATGCATATGTATAGTGTACATACCTATTATTTCTCTCTCTCTTTCTCTCTCTTTTTCTCTCTCTCTCTCTCTCTCTGTATGTGTGTGTAAAGAGGAAAAAGAGAGATAGAGAAAAATAGAGAAATAGAGAGAGAGAGAGAGAGAGAGAGAGAGAGAGAGAGAGAGAGAGAGAGAGAGAGCCGAGGGAAAGACGTCGGAGTTCAAGTTGCACTATGCAAACGAGGCACAGAAACCAGTAGTGTGACTTGTGCTCGAGAAAACGAGAGTGAATTAAATGCGTCAACTATACATATATACACCATAGATCTTTGACTACTGAGAGAACTAGATAGATATGATATAAACAAATGGATCCGTGCTTCTCTCGATGTCACGTTGATTCATGCGTAAGATATCGAACCTGAACAAATTTCAAAGATAATGCGTTTATCAAATGTCTCCGTCTTTGCCCGATTAATTTCCTATATCACATTTACATATATAAATATTAATGATAAAAAATAATACCATAAGGTTATTTTCTCTTGACACGAATCCTATAAAAGATATTCATTTATGATCATGTAAACGTTAGAAATTTGACGATATTTTGTAATAATACGATTGAAGATTTTTTTCGAAGAAGTTTCGAGGACACATATCCGGTAGTGGGATCATCGAATATTATCCCAGAGGGCATCTCTTTCTTGTTCCTCTTCGGTCTTCCCTTCTTTCCTTTCTTTCCATCCCCCACCAACCTCTCAACCGTCCACCCTGGTCTCCCTCATCCCCACTTCTCCTCTTTCCCAATATCTCTAAGCACGGATGAAACGGTACCTACCACGATTCATCCTTCTCTCTCTCTCTCTCTCTCTCTCTCTTTTTCTCTTACTCACTCTCTCTCACTCACTCTCTCACTCACTCACTCACTCTCTCTCTGTGAGTAAAATGAATTCCGAATATGCTGGAGCACGTATGGGTCGCTGCTATATCTACCTTTCGAAATACACCGTTAGTTTCTGCTTTCATCTACTTATTAATGTATCTTCTCGAGCGATTATTATAGAAAGGAAAGATTTTAGAGACAAACAAATAAAATGATAGAGGAAAAGAGAGAGAAAGAAATAGAATAGAAATTTCATTGAAACGAATAGAAGATTTCAATCTAATTCGAGAGAAAATCTCATCTTCTTTGAAGAACGAAAACCTATGTAATGTCAGCCGTTAGAAAGTGTCGACGTCACTCTCGACGAGAGAATGTTTGTTTAGGGTAATTAAGTAAGAGAATCGCCATAAGATATCCTTTTCTTCCTTCTCCTCCCCTTCCCCTCTTCACCGACTTGACAAACTCGTCCTATTCGTTTGCTTCATCCTTCTTTATCTTTCTTCTTCTTCGTCTTCTTCTATCTCTTCCTCTTCTTCTTCTTCTTCTTCTTCTTTCTCTCGTTGGTAGCAATTGCAAGGTCACCGAACTCGGGTTCACCGGTCATCCCTCTGACCGAGCTTGTCCGTTCACCAAGCACTTGTCTCGCGAGCCGCTATTCCCTTATTCGTAGGATCTTTTCTATCTATGCACTCGCAATAGCAACAGCAACAGCAGCAACAGTAACAGCAACAGGCAGCAACAGCAACAGCAATAGACATAACAGCAGCAATGTTAGAAGCACCGGTCGCCGCAAGAACCAAAGTGGACACCATCGAGCTCTGCTTTCCTATTACGTACATATAAAGTATGTACGATGAGTTACCAAAAAAAAAAAAAAAAAAAAAAAAAAAAAAGACAAAAATATACATCACTCAGCACTCATACAGATGTTAAATTTCCTCTTGTTCCATTCGTAATATCGATCTTATTGCATCCCGTTCATAAACGAGATTTTTTTTTTCCTTTCTGTTTGCTTGTTTGCTTGTTTTTTTGTTTGTTCGTTTATTTGTTTGTTTGTTCGTTTTTTTTTCCCTTGCTTCTCTACAACATCAAATCTAACAATCGCATCTTAGTTATCGTACTATATCAATTAGCAGTATAAATTTTAATCTGTATTTGTAAATTTTTATTACGTCTAATCGCAAGATATATCTACTTAGTTACATACATATGTCTAACAAGAGTCATTATTGCTTTTCGTTCTACGTACTTAAGTAAGTACATATACATATATATATATATATAAATATATATGTATATATATTTGTGTGTGTGTGTGTAAACGAAGCGCGTCGTACCTTCGAATGCTCGAGGAAATTGCGCTTCGAGCTATACGTCGCCTTTGCCTTCTGGAATTTATAGCATTTATATGGTCGCTTGTAACACGAGTCTCCTTCTTATTCTCGGTACGTCGTATTTGAAAAGAAAAGAAAACATATACATATATATATATATATATATATATATATATATATAAATATATATATATGTATATAATAGTAATAAAAAAGAAAAAAAAAAAGAAAAAAGAAATGAAGGAGAAAAAAAAATAAAAAGGAAAAGAAAAAAAGAAAGAAAGAAAGAATGTTTTACTCGCGAGATAAATACTCTAATCGTATTCATCAGAAAACGTCTTGTAATCCTAATTGGTCAATCAGAGAGAGAGAGAGAGAGAGAGAGAGAGAGAGAGAGAGAGAGAGAGAAAGAGAGATAAGATTACCAATGCAAATTATATAGTTATATTGTATATAATTAATTAATGAATTGGTTAATTAATTAATTTGTTCGATTAATTTATTGCTTCCTTAAATATTATTATTTTGTACGATTTTATCTATGTATACATAGGATATAATTATTATAACATATATATATATGTATACATATATACAATATAATGAAAATAATTGTAATGGAGATAATTAAATTGAGAGTATTTGATCAACTTGAAAACGAGAAGTTGAACTTGTTTTTTCTCTCCTTTCTTTTTTCTTTTTTTTTTGTTTTGTTTTGTTTTGTTTTGTTTTTTTTTTTTTTTTTTTTTTTTTTTCAAAGACGGAAACGATCGTTCGCCGATACGAGAAAAAAAAACACTATAAATTATCACAGGTACATAGCTTAAGTGATTTAACGAAAGAGATTTATTAGTCTGAACGACGTGCTTCGAGTTCGACCGATTGATCGCACACCGATAACGAAGCCTTGTCGGTCAAATTGAATTTCTCTCGATCGCTAAAAAAGATTTGTCAGTGTGTTTGTTCGAAAAACAAAAAAAAAAAAAAAAAAAAGAAAAAACAAAACTTTTACCACCATTATATACGTATGAAAAATATATACCTATACATACATATATATTTATATATATATATATATGTATGTATAAGTATATTTATAAAATATGTACCATTAAAAAACACAAGATAATTGAAACAAATGAATGAATATTGTTATAATTATAGTAATTAATATATATATATATATATATTAAAGAATAAATTAATTACTTGTCGATATAATTTCGATATAATTATTGAAATCAAACCGATATAATAATGAATTGAATTAATATAGCGTCAAATGAATATGATATAATAATGATGATTATGTTAACGATTATCATTGAATAATCTTTAATGGTGAATGAGAATATTTATAGCGAATATATAGCGAATGTGGAATTTAAAGAGAATCGGTATGTTCGGTAAATATACAAGGAGACATAGAGAAAGAGAGAAAGAGAGAGAGAAAGAGAGAGAGAGAGAGAGAGAAAAAAAGAAAGAAAGAGAGAGAGAGAGAGAGAAAATAGAAAAAAGAAGAGAAAATCAGAGACGCGTAGGTTGAACGTAGTTAGGGGTACGAGGAACGCGGTGCAATGTAATTAACGTGAACAAGAAGAAGGGAACGAGCGACCCCCGACGAAGCACTTCAACCCTTTTTTTCAAACGACCATAACGTGCGCAACGATTTTGCATGCGATGGACCAAAGAGACAGACAGACAGAGAGAGAGAGAGAGAGAGAGAGAGAGAGAGAGAGAGAGAGAGAGAGAGAGAGAGAGAGAGAGGCGGCAGCTGACCATCCAGGGCCACATAGAAAGGGTCTTGCACTGTCTGCTTGCCACCCTTGAACATCGAGCGAGATGAAAAGAGATAGATAGATAGAGAGAGAGAGAGAGAGAGAGAAAGAGAGAGAGAGAGAGAGGTAGAGTATGGGGAGATCGGATTAAAAGGAGCGTAGAAAGATAAAACCGGATGGCAGATGCAATGTTTACGGGCGTACAGAGGCCGAACGTGCATCGTTTCACGTTCTATTGTTATGTATTGACCACCTCAAAATCATAAGTAAGATCTAGATCAGGGAGAGAGAGAAAGAGAGAGAGAGAGAGAGAGAGAGAGAGAGAGAGACTCTCTTGTACCATTAGAGAGTCTATTATTTAATATATATACTTATTCGGAACTATCGATTATTGCTATTTCGCAAAGCTTCTGGCTGTCTCTAACGATATTTCGTAACATCAGTAAGAATGTTACTTAGGTATACCTTTTATGGCTTTAATACTTGGATGATCCATATACGTATTGCAAAAAAAAAAATATACGATAGGACATTTATTGATAGGTTACTTTACTTTTTTTTTTTTTTTTTTTCTTCTTTTGAGAAAGAAATACAAGAAAGAAGAAGAAGAAGAAGAAGAAGAAGAAGAAGAAGAAGAAGAAGAAGAAGAAGAAGAAGAAGAAGAAGAAGAAGAAGAGGTAACGGAAATTGTCAAAAGGGATAAAAATCCGAGATCATAGAAACCGGTACTGATCCTTTTTTGGGATAGCTTTTTTAATCGTTGGATCGTTAGAGAGAGAAAGAGAGAGAGAGGAAGAGGGGAGGAAGAATAAGAAAGAGACAGTCGGGTTTACGAATGTAGAAAGAAGAAGAGGAAGGATTCATTGCGTAAAGTCGATAAACGTTTACGGAACGTTAGAACCTGGTCGTCCGTTCGTTCCATCGAAGGAGATCTCGATGTCCTCGTCGGTACTCGTCCTTTTCTCTCTTTCTCTCTCTCTCTCTTTCTCTCTCTCTTTTTCTCTAGATCCACTCGTCTATACATACTGTGAGAATGTTGTGCACGGACAAGGATCCATATACGGTTGGCATTTATAAGAGAACCGCCTTGACTTTTTTTTTTATATATGTATATATATATATATATATATATATATATATATATATATATTTCTCTCTATTTCTTTGCCAACTTTAAGGCCTCTTTCTTTACCTTCTTTCTGTTTTTTTCTTTTTTTCTTTTTTTTTCTTTTTTTTTTTGGATAATTTCGTAATATCTCTGACAACTTTTTGAAATATGATTAGCTTATATCATAATATCTATAATATATATATATGTATATATATATATATACATGTATATGTATATATGTATGGAATATTTCGTAGAAAATATCATAAAATATATGATTTCTCCTAGAATTTATTATGGACCGTATTAGATATATCATAAAACAGAGATTAATATAATCTATCGTAGAACATATCTTATACGATATATATATATATATATTTTTTTTTTTTATCATTGTATGTATTATAGGTATTATAGGCAAAGTAGAAAATGAAATACATTTTTTTTTTATTAAATATAGATCCAATGAAAAAAAAAGATCACCTAATTATTGAGTGGTATTACATATATATATATATATATATATATATATATATATATATATATATATATTCTGAAAATTTCAAAGAGACCCTAAACGAATTTGTCTACGCTTCTTGTGGAACTAATCGTGCGAACTTTTCATGGGGTCAACAACGATGAACTCTGCTTTCACGCGTTCGCGTTCTCGCGTACAAATATCCTCTCTCTCTCTCTCTCTCTCTCTCTCTCTCTCTCTCTCTCTTTCTCTCTAGTGCATATACATAAGTTTCGTCGTTCGTTCATAGTAAAATCCCTTACGAGGGAGTAGTACCCGGTACGTGACGTTACCGTCTTAGATAATTTGCTTTCATACCTATGCATACATAGATATCCACTGGTAATATATCTATCCTATGTACACGTTGTCTCGTTAAGGAAAACTTCTCGGCAGTACGTTTATATAAGAGTAGCTACGTACGGGAATTATGTTGTCGTTGTTAAAAGCACGATACCAAAAGGAGCTATATTTATATATATATATATATATGTATATATATATATATATAATAAACAAATCAGTTTTTCACGACGATCTTTCTACTTCCTCTTTTAAGATTTAATAACGAACGAGTTATTTCTTCGATTACTCGAGAAATTAATCACGATCGATCGATCGACCGATCTATCGATCAATCTCGTATAATCGTCGACGTTGGCGAATTTCGAGGATAACAAAAGTAATTAAAAAAAAAGAAAAAAAAAAAGAATTGTTTTTCCTTCTCCCTTTCTTTTGTTCTTTTTTTTTTTTTTTTTTTTTTTTTCAATTATTTTTTTCGAACCCAAACTTCGAGTTTGATGTTGAGCATAATATTCTATTGATAATATATATATATATATATATCAATAGAAGTATTTCTATTCGCCCGTCAATTCTTCACACCTACGCGATCGCTTTTCCTTTATTTATTTTCATTTCTTTTTCTTCTTTTCCCTTTTTCGTTTTGTTTTCTTTCTTTTTTTTTTTTCTTTCTTTTTTTTTAAACGAAGAAATACGAAAGAACTTCGTCGTAAACGTTGTAAAAGCGTGAAAGAGTAATAACGTCGTTGACTCCTTCTATGCCACTCTTCTAGAATGTTGTGTTTTTACAACGAAAATAGACAATGCTCCGCAACGACATCCGGATGTCGCTTTATCGTATGCGTTTCAAGGGTCATAAAATGCATCCTGGTGAGACCTTTGATGCCGTATTCACCTCCGGTGTGCGCGGGAATGGCCGCGGGCAAAAGGGAGGATTTCAAACGTAAACCGCGCGCTGTCTGCGGTCCAAAGTGGAAAGAGAAAGTCGAATGTAGTACGATAGTGAATGAGAGAGACAGAGAGAGAGAGAGAGAGAGAGAGAGAGAGAGAGAAAGAGAGAGAGAGAGAGACATAGAAAGAGAGTATACCAAGTATTACACACAAGTCAGCCACACAAACAATCCTCATGATTTCTTAAAATAAACACTTAAACTCGCTCATCGAACGGGGCAACCATAAATTATATGGAATCTGTCTGTCTATGTACTCGGTTTGTGAAGAAAAAAAAAAAAATTTTTCAACGAGGTAACGCATAAAAATAAGGGCTTCAAAAGGAAATAATTTTTTATGTTAATTAAGTCTAATAAACGCGTTCGTTCGTTCGTTCCTTCGTTCGTTCGTTCGTTCGTTCGTTCGTTCGTTCGTTCGTTCGTTCGTTCGTTCGTTCGTTCGTTCGTTCGTTCGTTCATTCGTTCGTTCGTTCGTTTTTATGAAAAAAATCAACGAAATTATATATAAAGGTAAAGATTACAAATAAATAAAAAAAAATGCAAAATAATACTTGAGATTAATATATTTCTGTTAAATAATGAACTAAATGAACGTTTTCATTTTCTGCTATAAGAAAAATCAAAAAAATAAAATGTATAAATAAGATTGACGTAAAAAAAATTATTGTTTAAAATTAATACATAATATGCGCGCGTTCATTCTATAAATAATCGACATTGAAGATTTACGAAAAATATTATTTAATATTAGTACATAATGTGTGTTGATTCTGAATGAAAATCAACGAGACAACGCTATAAGATAACAACTTAAAATGATTTATATACTATTTCGAGTTGGTACATAACAGAAGTTCAGTATTATTTTCTTTCTTTCCTTTTTTCTATTTTCTTTTTTTTTTTTTTTTATTTTTAACAACGCAGTGAAATATAAAAGTAATAACTTAAAAATATTACTATACAATAATTGACCATTGGCAGATACGTGATGGCAAATAAATGTTGCGTAGTCAGCTGTAGAAAAAAAAGAAAGCAAACTTTTTCTCTTTTTCCATGAAAATGAGAAACAAAGAAAAAAAGAAAAAAAGATAAAGATAACAAGTCGGATTTGAGCTTGTATGTGCGGCGAAAAAAAACGAAAAAAAAAAGAAAAAAAAAAAAAAATTGGGGAGAAAAAGAAAAATATCAAAACGACGTACGTATTCCTGTGACTCGCAGGAAATATATCCAAGTTTGTCTTATCCTTATCTATACGGAATAGTTGGAAGTGAGCCTAGTTCTCGTTACGATCGACATCGTAGGTTTGTTTTGTCGCGGTCCTTGGCTCGGGTCTATGAAGAAAAGGCTACTGAACCTGATCACAGGGCATCCTCGTTCGCGTTCATCGTAGCTAATGCTTCGCGTACCTAGCGCGTCGTGACGTGACGTGTATCCGGTTTATATCGGTTCGTCGTAACGTACGATGTAGAAGGGATGGCGGGAAGAAAGGGGAGAAATGGTAAGATGGAGAGGGAAGGAAGATGTAGGGAGGGAGGGAGGTGAAGCTAGGAGAGATCTACGAGACTAGTTACTAAGAAATTTTCTATTAAAAAAAAAAAAATAGAAAAAAAAACAACGTTAGACCGATTCTTCTCTCTAACGAGTCCATTATTCTATTCGTTTTCTTGACCATATTTATAAACGAAAAAGAAGAAAAAGAAAGAAACAAAAAAAAAAAGAAGAAGAAGAAAATCAAGTTGATAAACAAATCGATTAGTCATTCCTCGAAAGTACCTAATCCTTTTCAAACCATATATATATATATATACATATACATCTATGGGCGTATGTTCGTATGTACGTGTGTGTGTGTGTGTATATATGCGTATACATTTTGTATGTACATACGATGTGTTCATTGGCATTCATAAAATCCATACGATGGAATGCATCTTCCAGACATCTCGTGACTTTATCTTTCATCGTAATTCACGCTCGTGTCTGGATTATAACTCGATATGCGTGCGTGTAAACGGGAATACTATCGAAACGTTCTATGTAAATATAATCAGTGAAACGGACGCGTCGATATATATATATATATATATAGATAAATATTTTTATTCATAATTATGAGAACGCACGACTTTGTCATTTCCTTTTTTTTTTTTTTTCTTTTTTTTTTATTTTCTTTCTTTTAATCCTTATCCTTACGATAACATTTTCATCGGGAATAGGTCGTTATCGAATTTGTTTTTTTTTTCTTTTTTTTTTTTAATTATTATTTTTCTTTTTTTCTTTTTTTTCGGAACGACCCAAATGCGACGAGTTTTCGTATCGTGTATTATGTATATACATATATATATATATAAACACGTTCCACTCGTTCCCTATGTTCAGTAAGTGCTATCGAAATGGTAAAAGAAGTAGAATGGAGAAGGCACGTTAAGACGAGAGGTTCCAGTTTCTCGTCGAATGGCTTTTAAGATTTGTAGAGAAGTACCGAAAGGGATACGGCGATAGAGTAAAGAGGAGGATGGCTTGCTAGGAGCACAAGAACCGTGAGAGAGAGAAGGGTAGAGAAAGAAAGAGAGGGAGAAAGAGAGAGAGAAAGAGAGAGAAGGAGAAATCTCGTCGTTCTTTGCTGACATCTACGTGCTCTGAAATCGAAATGTTTTTTTACGCGTTTTAGCGAATTCATTTCCGGTAGATTATACACACACAAAAAAAAAAGAAAAGAAAAAGAAAAGGAAAAAAAATATATAGATATTTATTTTGTAAGTGTTATACAAAAAAAAAAAAAGAAGAAAAGGAAAAAAATCGGAAATTAATTCCTAAAATCAATTTATCGAGAGACATATGTTTTCCTTTTTTGTATATATATTTAAGAAAGTTACCGTTGTATACAGGGTGAGGCTAAAAGTTAGTGAATAATTAAAAAAAAAAAAAAAAAAGGAGAAAAAATCAATAACTCTTTCCCGAGAATTTAAAATGTTTTATATGTTACCGCGGATTTATATCCGATAGGTTATAAAAGAAAAAAAAAAAAAAAGAAAATAAGGAAATCTAGAGGAAAATCAATTTATCGAGAAAAAGATTTTTATATATTAAAAATAAAAAAAAAAAAAAAAAAAAAAAGTTATTGTTATACACAGGATGAATATATTCGCGACTTTTTTTTAAAGGGCAAATTTTATCTTTTGCAGATTAAACTACTGCAACCATAGAAACGTTTTGATTCGCACTGTATTTTAAAGATTAAAGAGAAATATATTAGAACGATCGTTCTGAAAAATATATAAATGATAGTTCTCATATATATATATATATATATATATATATATATATATATATATATATATATATCGACGGTGCTGCAATACGCTGCTTGTGTGGGAAATGCAATAAAATGGGAGAGGCAAGAAGGTTGTGCGATGGTTAGGTGCACTTCGATCCCGGAAAGGGAAGCCCGTCGTGGAAGAGCTTCCTACGCGTAGAAATATGAGCTCGATCGTTGCGATCGATAAACTCAAAGGGAGCGAGAGGGTAAACGATGCAGATGAGTGAAAAGAAAAAAGAAAAATAAAATGAAGAAAAAAAGAATTAAAAAGAAATCAGCCTACTCGTTCGTGGATCGGCCAAATTTTTTTCCCTTCTTACGAAACTAATTGTCTTATAATAATTATAACGATACACATATATATATATATATATATATGTTTTATTATGCGGTTATTTATGTGAAAATAAAATATCAATTTATATGTACTTACCTACAATAAGTAGTCGCGAGTTGTGATCATAAAGAATAAAAGACGGAGAAAATAGAAAAAAAAAAAAAAAATAAATAAAATAAAATAAAATAAAAAAATAAAAAAATAAAATACAAAGGAACAAACGAATGGAGGAAGTGTAAATCGAAAATAAAAACCCTTCTTATGGAGTCTTTTTTTTTTTTTTTTAAAGGCGCTAACGATTCTCGCGGAACCCCATACAAACGATAGTAATGTAATGGACGATGAAAGATCTCCAAGCGCCCACGTGTCCACCATTAACCGTCTAATCTTTCAAATTAATCTGCCACACGTACTGGAATAATTTTCCCTGTTTATGAACGTTTTACTAAGGTCTGCTCATACAAAGATAAAATATTCGTTCTCCTTATTCGAATATAAAATAAAATGATTTTATAATAAAATTATACACATACAAACATATACGTACATACATACATATATACAGAGAGAGAGAGAGAGAGAGAGAGAGAGATAGAGATAAATAGACAGACAGACTATATTTCTCTTTTAAAACGAATCTCATCTAATCTCTTAGGTACGTTTCGTAAGCACAAACGTTTCTTCGAATGACGTGTAATTATGATTTCAATAGCAGTACCAGGATGTATGCTAATGCGCATCGAGATAAGTAGCGGAACACGACGGACAGTGCAGACGATGTTACTAGATCGATGCTAAGAGAACGTCTACCTAATCTCAATCGTGATTCGTGATATTACTATACTGTTAAACATTAATAAATATGAGAATTTACGACGGCGTAAGTTAGTAAGTACTTACATACGTACGTATAATTTCGTACGACTGACAGAAATGACGAATATAATAAATAGCCTATTATCTATTTTATTTTTATCCTAATACGTCACACTTAGTATAACTTTCTAAAACAACTTTCTATTATAATACAAAACTATACCATCTGGATATCATCCAGATCGTATTTTGGTAGAACCCGAGTGGCCTACTCTATTAGAGAACTAAGAGGAACGACACGATCTATTCCTTCGTAGTTGTTCGTAGTTGTATCGATCTATTCGTAGCTTGGCTGACTTCTAACATTAGAATATTTCTTCGTTAAAGTAATTATATACGATTTCATTTCTTTTTTTTTATGTATATATATATATATATATATATATACCTAAAAAAAGAAAAAAATAATATATATATATATATATATATATCCTAACGTCTGGTAAGAGAAATGTGAGAGGAAGGGATTTTATAACAAGGGGTTGGATTAAAATCAGGATTAGTCAGATTAAATTTTGATCTTTCTTAATCCTCTTAAAGACCTCGGTCTAATCCCGACATTTTCTTTCTTTTTGTCTTACTCTTTCTTTCTTTCTATCTTTCTTTTTGTCTCGACGATCCTGATTTATAAATCTAATCTAACGTAGCTAGTTTGTTTATCTGAAAAAACAAAGAGACAATTATGCTCCCTGATTTTTTGCAAATAAAGTGCAAGGTAGTATGAGAGAGAAAGAGGTATATAGAGCTTAGTGGGGTTTCGTTGGATCACCATGCGCATACATGCACGTATGCATGCACGCACGCACACATATTAAATATATCCACCCTATGTCAGATCGAATCAAACTAATAGCGCGTGTAATCGTTTCGGACAGCCAGCTAGTCGTACGTCGAAAATTATTCGAAGCCCGCGTGCCGATATTGTTTAACGAATACTCCAGTAAATATATGCGTGTGCGTGTATGTTTGTGCGTGTTTGTGTGCATTTGTGTGTGTATAAATATATAGAGAAAACGCACCTGTTATCTATCACAATGATCGGTGATACTCGATATCGTTATTTAACATGCATACATAGAACATGCACTTATATCGATTCTAAACACACACATACATATATCCACTACAATCCATTTGATTTTAATTTAATGCATACAAATGATTCTAATAATATACATAGATATCGATGATAATCGTATGTTCATTGAATTATCTCGATTATCGTTATGTAAAGCAAAATCCTTCTCGTATCAACGGAATCATTATTTATAAGCAAATTGATGGTTTGTCGATGATTTTCTTCAAGAAAAAAAAAAAAAAAAAAAAAAAAGAAAAAAAAAAAAATCTACCTCGACAATTGATCGAATCACGTACAACGAACCTGCGTGAACGAAGTTCACAACAATGACAAAT
>NC_062193.1:4949612-4954612 GCF_912470025.1 Vespa velutina | reverse complement strand
CCCCTCCTTCTATATGCCACTCCTTTATTTTCTTTCTCTCTCTCTCCCTCTCTGTCTCTCTCTCTCTCTCTCTCTCTCTCTCTCTCTTACTATTTCTCTTTCTCTCTTCTTTTCGTGGTTCGAGCTTCTTGCACCTACTTCCGGTTGCCAGCTGGTTCGACAGAAGTGCCGGTAGAAAAAGGTGGAGGGTAGAGACCCGTGCAAAGAAAAGGGAGAGAGAGAGAGAGAGAGAGAAAGAGAGAGAGAAAGAGAAAGCTTAATTTTAGACGATCCAACATGCCGGCACGTGCTCACAACGAACACTTTTCCTTTTCACTTAACTGAACGACTTTTCTTTCCTTCTTTCTTTTTTTTCTTCTTTTCTCGTGACGATGGATCTTCAACATGAGATTTTTAAAAAGAAAGACTAGACAGAGAGAAAGAGAGAAATAGAGAGAGAGAGAGAGAGAGAGAGATAATCCAGTTGCATATAATAAAATGTATAATTATTTGACTTATTTATAGTTTTGTATAACACTGCATTTAAAGTCACAACACAATCTCTTTGTTCTCTTTGATTAACATTTCTCTTTCTGTATCACTTCGTTATTTATCTTTGGATGCTACGATACCGAGATTATAACATTTCTAAGAATTTTCACGCGCAAACAGAAACAGAACAACAAGGTGCGTATTTTCCGCAGGCGGCATATGGCGGCACGCACGGATACACGGCTCCGGTTCGTTCGTTCGTTCGTTCGTTCAACTCGCATCTGCTCGTCTATCTAAACCACACTTTAGGATTCATAATTTAAACTAAACGCTTCCGACGTCTTTCCTTTCTTAGAAGACGAACGTACTTTTAATCGTAAGAGAGAAAGAAAGAGAGAAAGAAAGAAAGAAAGAAAGAAGGAAAAAAAAGGAAAAGAAAGGAAAAAGAAAAAAGAAAATTATTTCGCGAGATTCAACGAATCGTCGCGATTCATTGAAAAAAAATTTATTTCACTTTCCTTTTTCTTTTTCTTTCTTTTTCTTCTTTTCTTTTCTTTTTTTTTCGTCTATCGATGGAAAAATTAAAAAAAAAAAAAAAAAAAAAAAAAAAAAAAAAAAGGGGCAAAAAAAGAAGAAGAAGAAGAAAAAAAAAGGACGAAAGAAAAAATAAATAAAAATAGAAAAAAATATACCAACGATTATCTATAAGATTGCCGTCATATGACCCTATAATAGTAATATATCATTACATATGAATTACTATGGAAGATTGGCTTGACAACGTACGGGAAAATATCTTGAGGATAATAGAGCCATCTTGTAACGTTCATCTAATCCAGCGTATATTACAGCGAAGCCCCTGTGGCTGTATGTATGTACAATATATACGAGGTTACAAGGTACACACGTCGAGTTACCCCGCGTATTTTACCATATATATTATGTCTCTCTCTCTCTCTCTCTCTCTCTCTCTCTCTCTGACTCTCTCTTTTTTCCTAATCTATCGATACCGGTTTTCGCGAAGGTCCCCGAGCATATTCGCGATTTAATTCTTATGGTGAAAATGCTTCCGAATAATTGTAAAATTATATATCACCATCTCGGGAATATGATAAACAAAATACGTACGAAATGCAAAAATAAATAAATAAATAAAGGAATGAATGAATGAATGAATGAATGAATGAATGAATGAATGAATGAATGAATGAATGAATGAATGAATGAATGAATGAATGAATGAATGAATGAATAAATATTAAAGGATTTTTACAAAGCTTATTAGTATGCGACAATGATAAAATATTCGAATATTTCAAGATTTTATTACAAGATTTGCAAGAAGAAGGAAAAAGGAAAAAAAAAGAAAATAAATAAAAATAAAATAAATAAAACGAAACAAGAAAAAAACGAATAAGAAAAAAAATAAAAAAAAAAAAAATAAATAAATAAATAAATAAATAAATAAAGTGAGAAGAAGACCAATTGTTAGTTAATTAATCGTACCGATTTGAACACCTGCCCGTCGATTTACAAAGCCATTATTAAGTACCATCGTTATTCGCTCACGCTCGTACGCTCAAAGCCCTTCCACCACCTCGACCTTTGACCCTCTGCTTCTTCTCTATCTCTCTTTCTCCCTCTCTCTCTCTCTCTCTTTCTCCTCTTCATCGCCATTTTCTCTCTGCCGAAGAATGAAACCGTCTCTCTTCTCTCGTCTCTTCTTTCGTTTTCTTTCTAACGTTCAGCATCTAACGATCGAAATATATATATATATATATATATATATATATATATATATATATATATACATATATATGGAAGCCAGGAAAGACCGTTGCCACGTCGTTATTTACTTACGACTTTGGTAAGAAATCGTTATTACACACTCTCTTCAAGATATCGCTTGATTATTCTTGAGAATAACGATCTTGAGAGTAAAACGATTTCTCCATTTACGATTTGCTAATATACATACATATATATATACATATATACATATATACATACATACATACATATATATATATATATATACACATATACACGCATGCATATATTTAAATGAGCGAGTTTGATAGTGTACGCGTGAGTGACGTCAACATTGAAATACGTTTTCTAACGATTGCGAATTATCGCTTTGCTTTTCTTTTTTATTTATTTATTTATTTATTTCTTTTTTTCTTTTTTCTTTTTTTTTTTTGTTATTATTTTATTCTCCCTTTGTTTCGTTTTGTATCTTTAAATCTTCGATTATTTTTTAGAATGTACTAAGACGACGATACTCGAGAAGGGTAATTATTTATCGAGGATAAGCGTCGTTCGACGGGAACTTTTAATGACGAGATCCTTCTAATCATCGTTTGTTACCACGGCATGGAATGCTAATTGCCATTATGAAAATATATTAGCACGAGCTAGAACGATGTCCTAGATTATTATTCAATTATATATATACGATATGTATACGTGTGTATAAACTGTACATATATATATATATATATATATATATGTACATTATATACTTTAATTATATTAACGTGACATTCAATATATTTTTCCTTTTTTCTTTTTTTTTTTTTTTTTTTCTTTTTATTTATCTCAAGCAATAAATAATTAATATATGTCGCGAGAAACGGGTTAACGCAAATTAGTTAGTTAGTTAGTTAGTTAGTTAGTTAATTAGTTAGTTAGTTTAATCACATAGTTATTAGAAAGTTCGGTACATAGAATTTATTATTGTATTATTTAATTTCAAAATTACCGATTGTTTCTTTTTCTTCTCACAATATTCCTTTTTTTTTTTTGTTCTTCTTCTTCTTCTTTTTTTCTATTATTCCTTCTTTCACAGATATCCAATTAGATTCATCGTCGATCGATTTATGTATCGAAAGAGAATGAACGATCGATACGATGATTCGAGATATAAGTATTCCTTCTCGTCGATATATCTTGGAATCGAATCACGACGTATTTTCTCAACGTATCGATAATTGGAGAACTTTTCACCTCATTCACCTCCTTCGTCTCTCTCTCTCTCTCTCTCTCTCTCTCTCTCTGTCTCTTTTTCCTTCCTTCTCTCTTTTTCTCTCTTTCTCTCTTTCTCAGGTGTGCCTCTTTCTAAAGCCAATGATCTCTTCGTCTATGCATGCACGTAAGCGAGATCCTAACGAGAGACGTGATTAGAGAATATTTACTATGGCTTTAAAAACGAACGTAGTTTAAGAAAGATCGTACACGATTGAAAAAATACAGTTATATGATGATAACTTTAACAATTTCCCATGATTCGCATTTGTACAGAATGAATCAAAATTTACGAATTAAAAGAAAAGTATTCGAACGATTTCAAAAAAAAAAAAAAAGAAAAAAAGTATTTTATTCGACAATTTTTCAGCTAATTTTTTCCTTCTTTCTTTTTTTTGTTCTCGTTTCTTTTTTTTTTTTTGTTTCTTAAAAATATCCTAAAAAAAAAAAAAGAAAAAAAAATGACCCGAATGCCCGTCCATTTGAAAACAAATTGACTGTCACGAAAGTCACGAAAGTCACGAAAGTCACTGTTGAATGTCACGAAAGAGAGCCGTTAGATTTTTAGAAACCTTTTAATCACTGTTACAAACTTTATCAAGTATATGTACGTAGAAACATGAATTAAATTTGATTTCATTACAAAAAACAATCTATACTCATAGGATTGTATCCACAAAATGAAATTCTAATGTGAATCATGAAGTTTCAAAAATTTATTTCGTCAAAGAGAGAGAGAGAGAGAGAGAGAGAGAGAGAGAGAGAGAGAGAAAAGCAAAAAAAAACAAAAAAGGAGGAAAAAAATCAAAAAAGAAAGAAAAGCAAAGCAAAGAATACTCATAGGATTCAATAGGATTGTATCCACAAAGTGAAATTCTAATGTGAATCATGAAGTTTCAAAAATTTATTTCGCCAAAGAGAGAGGGAAAAGCAAAAAAAAAAAAAAAAAAAAAAAAAAAAAAAAAGAAAAGAAAAAGAAAAAGAGAAAAAAATCAAGAAAGAAAGAAAAGCAAAGCAAAGAAGAAACAAATTTACGAAAAACCAAACTAATTAGAAGGTAATAGCTAACTAAAGCTAATGCCACACAGAGCTAACGGATTCTCGTTACTTTCTTCTTCGTTAAAGCGTACTGAAACCGTGAGAGAGAACAAGGCGAGGTGGGAGGGTGAGAGTGACAGAGAAAGAAAGAGAAAGAGAAAGAGAAAGAGAGAGAGAGAGAGAGAGAGAGAGAGAAAGAGGAACAAAAGACAAAGACAAAGTCTTTTTAACGGAACGAAGAGAGGAACAGAGAGTTCGTAGTTCTTGGAATAGAGGAGGCTGTTTTCAAAGTCTCTCACCATTCGTTCTATCGTTTCTCTCTCATGGTTTCGCATTGTTCGCATTGTTCATTGCTCTTTCGGTTGTCGACTCCGTCGACCAACTGACTTTTCAAACTACCAAATATCGTCGAACAGCTCTAACAGCAGTCACACGCTCGGTCTCGTCTCAAATAATAATTCGTT
>NC_062193.1:4939612-4944612 GCF_912470025.1 Vespa velutina | reverse complement strand
TGTATAATCCCGACGATATAATCGGCGATCCAACGAACCACGACCGAATATGTTATGTATACTTATGATCTATGTGTATGTATTATATTACCAGGGTAATAACACATAGATATACATACATATATATATATATACATATATATATACATATATATGTATGTATGTATGCACACGATAATGGATCGTCAAAAGTAATGTCGTTAGAAAGAGACGTACTTCCGTTGAAATGACGATCCATGTCATCGGACTAGACTATAAAGAATTAATTTTAATATATGTACTACCTATGTACTTACTTAATTTTATATATATATATATATATATATATATATATATATAAATTTATAAATACAAAAAAAGAAAAAGAAAGAAAGAAAAAGAAATTTACTCTCGTAGGATCGGTTGACATTTCTTTCGAAATAAAATAATTGAAACTTATTAAAAGGATGGTACTCACGAACGGGAATCTTTTTAGGGTCGATGGTAACAAGTCGTTCTTCGACCTTGTCGAGTCTTCGTCTGACTTGGGCACTCCTTTCGGCAACCGCAGTCAATTCCCGAGTGAGTTCGGCAAATATGTCTTCGGCAATGGTGAGAAGCGAGGCCAGTTGCTTTAACGAACCTGTAAGTGCACCGTTCGCAACAGCCTCCAATTCGGCACCAACCGGTAACTCTTGTGCCGCCGCGCCGGATGGCACGTGACCGCGGCACAAGAAACGCGGCTCCACCTTTCGAATCACGAACGGCATGATCCTTCGACGAGGAAAGAACGACGATCAGTCCTTGGTGCATACCAGATGATTATCCTTCTTTCTCTCACTTAGACGATTGACGACGATCGACGTAATCACCATCATCCAAATCATTTCCCATTTGATCGTTCCAACATCTACATTATTATATTTCACCCCTTTTTTTTTATTTTGTCTCACTGTTTTATTACACTATTTCTCTCTCTCTCTCTCTCTTTTTATCTCTCTAACTCCTATCTCTATATCCTTTTACCGATCTTTACGAAGAGATCTCACACTTGTTACGTTTTCCTTTTCCTCGGTTCTTTTTTCTTTTTTTCTTTTTTTTTTCTCTTTTTTTTTTTTTTTTCTCTTTTTCGCTTCCCCCTTTTTTTTTATTCTCACTTTTCAACGTGATCAATTTATTACGTCACAATCACACGAATTTCTTTCTTCTTTCGTTTCTTTTCTCGCAACGAATAACTCCGCGATATCATCGTGCATTTTGAAAAGAAAGGAAAGTTAATCGTCGAATCGGATAGATATATATATATATATATATATATCGGCTTTTGAAAAGTTCGTTAATACGCGCACAAAAAATTAAAAATAAAGGAAGGTCGGAGAACGGATAGAGAGAAAGGAAGGAACAACGCATACCGCGCGTCGCGACGTCGGTGCGCCAAATGAGTGCCGCCGGCCGGTCGTGAGCACTCCATTCGAACGATTCGAAACCCGCCCATTCGCAGCGCCATTTTCTTCGAAGGCGCTACGATACCTACGATCATCTTCGTACTATTTTCCTTTGATTAAAATCGACGGTGGGTAATGTCGTACTTTTATACCTCTTGTAAAATTATTTACCGACGCATCCTTATCTTTCGCTCTTTCTCTCTCTCTCTCTCAATGGGAAAGTAGTTTTTATTTCGATCGATATACTTTATAGTTTATTAAACTTTACGAAATTTTTTAAAAGATGGCGCGAATAGATTGATATTGATAGAGATCTTTCATTGATAATTATTAAACCATTAACTTTCGATAATTCGTTAAAATTCTATAATATTATTATTTCAAAAATTATTTCAAAAGATTTATTACATGGTTATAGAAAATTATTTATTTTTACGACTTTATTATTGTTTAAAGAAAAATCATTTATTTTTACAACTTTCTTTATCATTGTATTTAAACTTACGAACTGGGACAATGTATAAAGGTCAACGCGATCCTGTCATTACTTTTATCTGTATTTATCCTAAAACTTGTCATAATAAATATAAACATAATATATATATAATATATATACCTACGTAATATGATATAATAATTATAATTATGAAGGTTAGATAATAAACTTTTATTAAGATTTTAGTACAGTTAAATTATATCTATGTAAAATTGATAAATTGCCAGGGTTTGAAAGTGAAAGTTCATTGTTCTCCGTTACCCTGACGAATTTGGTAACAATTCTTTTTTACGTCGTAATGTTTGGTGTAAAATGGGCTTTAGAATTAAGGGCAACGTAAATAATAGTACTTCCTCTTTCGAGAGGATCTAATGGGGCTGGATTACCGAACGGCATATCTTTTCTAGTCTTTATTCGTACCATCCCCATGTGCATTTTCACACGATAAACTTTATTCACTCATTAACCTCTCTCTTTCTCTCTATCTCTATCTCTCTCTCTCTCTCTCTCTCTCTCTCTCTCTCTTTCTCTCTCTCTGTTTATCTCCATTTCTATCTCTGTCTGTTACATTTTACCTTTCTCTTTTTTATTCGCGATCAATCGATCGAAACGATCGTCGATTATAAACGATAATATATTCGAAGAAAATCGTTTGAACTTTCAAACCTTATTATATATTACAAAAGTAAGACAATTTAAGAAAAGAGAGGAAAAAAAAAAAAATAAAAGAAAAAAATTCATTGCGAATTCTCTTAGCATATCTTTTAACATCCGGACGGGTGGTAACGTAGATACATACGTGCGTAGGAATTTCAAAAAATAAAAGGTCGTCGTACGTGGTAGTAGATGGCGCTCGCGAAACGCGGGCTTTTTAATTATCGAACGATAGGACAGAGCTATCGTATTTTTTAATAATTCAAATTATACGCAAAAAGAGAGAGATAGATATAGATATATAGATAAATAGATAAATAGATAGATAAATAGATAGATAGATAGATAGATAGATAAATAGAGAGAGAGAGAGAGAGAGAGAGAGAGATGATTCGTCAACGAGACAAATCTTTATACAAAACGTTCAGTGGTACTTATTACCTCGTGATATCGTCAAGGATGTAATCTCTCTCTCTCTCTCTCTCTCTCTCTCTCTCTCTCTCTCTCTCTCTCTCTCTCTCTCGCTCTCTCTCTCTCTCTCTCTCTCTCTCTAACTAGGTGATTTCGTCTTTCCACCACCAAGCAGCCGGCCTGCCAACCTACTCCTTCCCTCTCTCTCTTGCTGAGTGTTGGGCGCGCGCGCGCGCACACACCCACCCGTAACCTCCCACCTTCTTTCTTCTCCCACTCGACGAAGCAGCAAGGCACCGAGCAACCACCCACCATGGTACGTTCCAAACGTTTCTTCTCCCCCCTCTCTAACTGTATCTCTCTCTCTCTCTCTCTCTCTCTCTCTCTCTCTTTTTCTCTCCTCCCCCTCTCAAATCGAATTCTCTATGTCTCTCTCTTTCTCTCTCTCTCTCTCTCTCTCTCTCTCTCTCGACGAGTTACGAACTTTATCCATCTCTCTCGCACTGGTATTGAAAGAGAGAGGAGGTAGGCGCCACGAATTCGCCTCTCGTCTCTTCGTAACTTCGGCTTCGCTCGGTCAGTTCCGGCCGGCGGTCAGAAGAATTCGTCAGTATACGCCGTGCTGCCTTGCCGGTAACTTCTTCTTCTTCTTTTTCTCTGTATGACGTGCGACAGCGCTAGAAGACAATTTTGCGATTGATCTTTTTTCTCCATCTTGACCATTAGAAATCATCTCGTTAATTATTTTTTTCTGATCGTCTTTGAGAGAAAGAAAAAGAGAGGGAGAGAGAGAGAGAGAGAGAGAAAGAGAGAGAGAGATAAAGAGATAGAGAGAGAGAGAGAGAGAGAGAGAGAAAGAGAAAGAGAGAGATAAAAAAGGAGAGAAAAAGCGAAACGAAAAGGAAACGTCGAGAAATATTTTGAATAAACGCACGTCAACTCCGTACATAATTCATTCTTGAATTCGAATAATACGACGGGAGGAAAAATCGACGAGAGAAATAAATAAATAAATAAATAAATAAATAAATAAATAAATAAATTGATCGATCGATCGATCGATCGATCGATTGATTGATTGATTGATCGAATATCTTCGTCAAACGTCGTTGAATTATTGGAGAAAGAAAGATTGAAAAAGAAACGGGGAAATAAGGGGGAAAAGGGGGAAGAAAAAGAAAAACGATAGAGTGAGACGCGCGAGTCGAATTTTCGCGCCTAAAGTGATATAAGATTAATAATATCTCGACGAGTTAAATAAAAAAAAAGAAAGGTGAGGGAGAAAAAAAAACAAAGAGAAGAAAGAAAAATAAAAGGAGAGAAAAGTAAAAGAACAAGTTGAAAGAGAGAAGATACGATTTCAATCGATATAATCTTAAGAAATTACCAAAAAAATTAAATGATCTCTTTCATACTCGATCTTTGATAACGTCGGAGTTTGGAGAATCATTATTGGTTGTGTGCCACCGTCATTCGTTATATCGATACGGTACTATTATTCCGCGAAGGACACGTCATCGTCGTTGTCTCTTCGTGTTTCGTCTTCCTTCGTGCTTTGTGCTTCGTCTTCGTCGTCGTTTTCGTTATCGTCGAGAGGAAGTATCAGGAAAAGAAGAGGAATAGGAGGTAGTAGATCGTAATAGTCGTAGGAGGAAGGAGAAATCATCCTCTCTGTTCGGAGGTCGACGAGAAGATCTTTGGCGGGATTTTCCCTACACGGGGTGGGCCAATTTCTCTATCAAAACATGGCCACGTGACCGACAGCGGCGCGGCTTGTAAACACAGAGAGTTTGACCACGTGGTTTGCCCCCACTACCAGGTGGATCTTCTATCCTTCTCTCGGCTTCTCTTTCTCTTTCTCGCTCACTCACTCATTCGCTCGCTCGCTCGCTCGCTCGCACGTTCATTCGTTCGTTCGTTCGTTCGTTCGTTCGTTCGTTCGTTCTTATTCGTTCGCGTTCGTTCGCGTTCGTTCGCGTTCGCGTTCGTTCGTTCGTTCGTTCGCATTCGCGTTC
>NC_062193.1:4932112-4934612 GCF_912470025.1 Vespa velutina | reverse complement strand
CGCGATGTATTTGCGACGAGTATCACGTGATTAATTGTTTAATTTTCCTTTTTCTTCTACCTCCTTTTTTATTTTTTTTTCTTTTTTTTTTTTTTTTTTGGTTCGATCTTTTCTTTTTTATTTCCTTTTTTCTCCTTTTTTTTTTTTTTTTTTGTCTACATCCGATAAAGTGATCCGACAGAGAGGCCTTGGAGTTTTTAAAGAGATCGAAATCAAATCGATAGACGCGTTACCGGATTTTTTTCTTTCCTTTCCTTTTTTTTTTGTTTTGTTTTGTTTTGTTTTGTTTTTTATTATTATTCTCGTTCAGACGAGATGAAGAGATAAACGTCTCTTCTTCTTCTTGTTTTTTTTTCTTTCTTTTTTTTCTTTTTTTTTTTTCCTTTTAATTTTAACAGTTTATATATTTTATTTTATTTCTTTTTTCTTCTTATCTTTCTCTCTCTCTCTCTCTCTCTCTCTCTTTCTTTCTTTCTCTCGATTAAATTTGTCGAATGATTATGGCCGACGTAACGTGAATCGTAGTACAGTAATTATATGTAATGGTCATCGAAATTACCTTGAATTATCGAAGATATAATCAGCGTCGTCTCTCGCCTCGTTCTTATTGCTACGAAATTATATTCACGGTATATTTATTCAAACGAATAAAATTTCTTTCTTATTTCTCTTTTTTTTTTTTTTTTTTTTTTTTTTTTTTTTTCTTGCGAAGGGCTGGAGATATGAGGGTAGATCTTTTTTTTTTTTTTTTTTTTTTATAAACTAGAATTAAACAAAATTTTTCGATAATATCGTTAAAGAATTCAGACGTTGAACGTGTATGTATATATATATATATAGTTGTACGTGCAAATGTGGATCTAATTCGTCTTTCTTCTCGAACGGCCTTCCTAAAAGATAAAGATAAAAAAAAAAAGAAAAAAAGAATGACGCAAAGTTGACGATACCGTGAAGAAGATTATCTCTTTTTCTAATGTCACCTAATGTTTCGCGCTTTGTTACGACACGCGATGCACCGAAATAGAAAGATCCGAACGCGAACGATAACGACTTTGCTATTTATGAGCTCGTAACTCTTGGCCGCATTTACGAATTGTCATTCCTAAAATTCGATTATATTTTTTAAAGAAAAACGGACAGAGACAGAGAGAGAGAAAGAGAGAGAGAGACAGACACAGTGGAAACATTGAGCATTTCTAATTGAATATTTCATACGATTATAAACTTGATTTTAATACTAATTGTCAGATTGAAAATTTTATTTGGAAGAAGGACAAAGAAAGAGAGAGAGAGAGAGAGAGAGAGAGAGAGAGAGAGAGAGAGAGAGAGAGAGAGAGATGACATCGAACGTTTCTAATTGAATTATTTGTACGATTTTGTCAGCTGCATCTTTCAATCATAAATATATCATCTAAAAGTAAGTTAATAATTAAAGTATTTTATACAATAGTTAAAAAAATATTCGACGAAAAACAGAACAAATCTATGAGACAAATGTGTCGTTATATTTTTTCATTAATTCTTTTTTTTTTTTTTCTCTCTCTCTCTTCTCGTCAATTACTTCACTTGTGGAATATTGACGAAAGAAAGGACAAAAAAAGAAAAAGAAAAAAAAAAAAAAGTAAAAAGACGAGAATTATCTTATTAATCGCGACATACGGAAGACGTTCTTTTTCTTTTTTTTTTTTTCTTTTTGTCTTTCTTTTTTCATCGGCTGCCAATAAAAAGCAAGATCGTACGATATGCGTGATCCCCCCGCGTGCGCGCGTGTGTGCGTGCGTCCATGTGTGTGTGTGTGTGTACTATGTACCTACTACACAACTGTTCAAATACGATTTAGCGTTGATATTGAAATGTCCATGGTAGGTCTATTTATCGTTTCGAATCTATCGTCGTCTTTTATCGTCTATTGGGAAATAAGCAAGTTAAACTCTTTCTCAGGATTTTTTTTAATTTTTCATCTTCGTACGAATACGTAAATGTGTATGTATTGTATGATGTGTACCAATACATATCTACGTATATCTTTTCAACGCGTTAGCATAAATTTCACTAACCTCTTTACCGTTTTCTTAAAAAAAAAAAAAAAAAAAAATTTCAATGAATAAAAAAGAAAGTAAATAAATAAATAAAAAATAATAATAATAATAATAAAAAAGAAAGAAAAGGAGAGAGAGAGAGAGAGAGAGAGAGAGAGAGAGAGAGAGAGAGAGAGAGAGAGAGAAAGAAAATACAAATGGATCGATCTTTTATTTCCAGTAATCGACCAAGTACTTACATATGTGTATCTTAACGTTTTATCGATCGGGGGGTGGGGTGGGGTGGGATGGGGGGGGGGAGGGGATAGATTAGCTACGAATGGCAGGTGTACCGTGTTATATTACGCTACATATCTCTCGTTATTTATAATGGATATTGTACGTAACGAATGTAAAAGGAATCTTGGTATAGGAGAGAAGGGTTGAATATATTTTTCTTTTTTTTTTTTTTTTTTTTTTTT
>NC_062193.1:4924612-4927112 GCF_912470025.1 Vespa velutina | reverse complement strand
GTCTAGTACGTGTGCAGTACGTTTAATATAGTCTGATAAATTGTATGCTGCGCGTAACTATGTCTATCTCTCTCTCTCTCTCTCTTTTTCTTATGATCATACAGAAAAAGAGAGAGAGAGAGAGAGAGAGAGAGAGAGAGAGAGATAGTGTAAGGGAGAGGGAGGGGAAGAGAGAGAGAGAGACAACGCTGTCTATTGCGCCTTAGACCAACAGTTATAAGGATAACCTATGATCCGTGAGTAGTATAGCGATTCTACTTAGAACGACTCCCTCGTCGTCGGCGATCATGCATGCGTAATCGCAAATTATCATGACATCGAGGCTTGCGCAATGATTACGTTCCTGATTTCATTTAATCTATCATACATACATATATATTATTATATATTAACGCAACAAACGAAAATTTCATTAATTTTATTTCATTCTTATCGATCGCCATGAAAGAACGAAAATTTCGTTCATTCGACGTAGAAAAGAAAAAGAAGGAAAATAAACAAAGATATTTGCGAGATCGCAGTTGTGGTGGTGTCGGTAATAGTAGTAGTAATAGTAGAAGTAGTAGTAGCCATGGTTGTGGTTGTGGTTTAGCAATATCTTTTCTTGATGTGCTTGCCACCTTGCGAGTTATTTTCGAGTACGATACGAGCGAGTATCGGGAAGGAGTGAGTTAAAAAGAGTAAGAGAGAGGGTGGGAGGGAGGTCGAACGCGTTCTAAAAATAAACGACGAGCACATTGTGGGCCATTTTATTCGGTGCGAGCAGTGAGTTAGCTAGTTACCTAGCTAGCTAGCTAGCTAGATAACTAGATAGCTAGATAGCTCTAACTGCCTGGTTGGTCTACGAGTTCGTCGTAGATAGATCGCTTTTGTGGAGGTGGTGGTAAGGTCGAATGTGCGATGTCTGAACGTTTATGCCACATTGTGGCGCTTTTGATATTCTATTTTTGTTTTGTTTTTCCTTTTATTTTTTTCCTTTTTCTTTCTTTGCTTCCATTTTTTCTTTTCCTTCTTTTTCCTTTTTTTCTTTTTTTCTTTCTTTCTTTCTTTCTTCCTTTCTTTTTATAACGTCGCTCATCAAGTACGACGAGTGTTTTAATACGAGATACGTTCTATCGCATATATAATATAACTCTGATCGTTGATGCGTCGTCAGATTAAAAATAAAAAAAAAAAAATAATAATAATAATAATAAAAAATAAAAAAGTAAAAGCAAAAACAAATTTATTTATCAATAAATAATTCTCCCAACAAATTATCTAGCAAATTATTCGGGTTCCAATCGATACAATTTTTCGTTTCATTTTTAATGTGGAAGGAAATAAGAAAAAAAAAAAAAAAAAAAAAAAAAGAAAAAAAGAAAAAGAAAAAATAAATAAATATATAAATAAACATAAATGCGCAAACAGGACAAAAATCATTTTTTTTTGATTTTAAAAATAATTTAATCATGTAGGTAAAAAACAAACGGATTAATTTTACCCGTTAGGCTTCCTTACTTGATCATTTATTCTAAAAAGAAAGAAGGCAATATGTCGTTTCATATGTCACATGTCGATGACTTTGTTTTCACGAAGATGCAAGGTTGGTAGAACACGTACGATACAACAAGTCTCCTCTCCCTCCCTCCCTCCCACCGTCCCCTCTTGTTGTTCCCGTCATCTCTCGTCTCTCAAAATTGAAAGATATATTGCTACCCGTTTGTGACCCGTCGCCGATGAAAATTTATTCCATTTCGAATTCAAACGAACTCGATCGTGTCTCTCTCTCTCTCTCTCTCTCTCTCTCTCTCTCTCTCTTTCGTACCTTATCTTCGTCCTTGTATTGCGTAACAGAGATCTTTCCCTTTATTATTTAGTTTTGGAGTAAAACAAAAAAAAAAAAAAAGAAAAAAGGGAAAAAGAGAGGATAGAAAAAGGATAAATAAATAAATGGGAATTAAAAGAAATAAAAAGAAATTGGAGGAAGAGAAATGAAATGTCACCATCAAAAGGAGGGGGGAGGGAGGGAGAGAGGGAGGGAGGGAGATGCGATCCAAGCCACGTGTACGACCTCCGACTTCTGATCTTTTTTCTTTCTTTTTTTTTTTTTTCTTTTCCTTTTCTTTTTATCTATTTATTTATGTTCTTTTTCCTTTTCTTTTTTTTTCTTTCTTTTTTTTTTTTTTTATATATACATATATTCCTGTTAAACTTCGCGAATTAGCGGAAGTTGCGTTGTAGTCGCCGTTGTCGTGGGTAGGTAAAAATGAGCCTCACTGAAGCGTCGTTTCTCAAAATATCCACGGTTGTCGTCGTCGACGACCACTCTTTCGCACTCTTTCGCACTCTTTCGCACTCTTCGTGCTCGCGTTCGAGCGAGATTATGCGCATTATAATCCTTTGTGTCTACTAAACTATGCGACGCAAGTTTCTCTATCTCTTTTCTTTCGTGCAACGTGCACGCGCAACCCTGACGCATCTCGTTATCTTTTTCTTTTTCTTTTTTTTTTTTCTTTTT
>NC_062193.1:4914612-4917112 GCF_912470025.1 Vespa velutina | reverse complement strand
TCTCTCGTCTTTGTCCATCGCAATTTTTAACTCGGATATACTCCATCGACCTATAAACTAAATTATAAAAGGGAGGACTCATCTTTTCCTCCCTAATGCCTTCTCTCCCTTTTTCTTCCAGCGGTCTTTGCACCCTTCATCCTTGAGTTTTATATTTATTTAATAATCTCGCTCGCCTTGAACGGAGATTTTGGTATCGTTTGGTGTTTTTGAACGATATATTCTCTTTTTTTCTTCTCATTTTTGTCTCTTTCTCTTTCTCTCTCTCTCTCTCTTTTTTTTACCGGATTTAAGTAGATAAAGAAACGAGAAGAAAAGAGAAGAGCGAGAGAGAAGTATAATGTCATATCTTATAGAAATGTCTTTTACAATTAGAAGAGGATAAGGAAAGATAGAAACTTTATCTCTTACAGTTGCAATCTCTCGGAGTAAAAAAAAAAAAAATGAAAAAAAAAACAGAAGAAAGGAGGAAAAAAATATTGATGATAAAATCGCGTTGGAAATACAAAAAAAAAAAAAAAAAAAAAAAAAAAAAAGTATTAATCAATAATTTTATAAAATTATTGCGGTCGGCGTATTTCATAAGTCCCGGTCGATAATTTCGACGAGTGTACATCCTCGATGATGATAAAAAAAAAAATAAAAAAAAAAAAAATAAAAAAAAAAATAAAAAAGAAAAAACAAGAATAGCACTTTGGCTTGCGTACCTATTTTTTAATGATAAGAAAGAGGGATATAGTCATGAACATAACCGCAGGAGAATCTCGATCGAGTTCCGGTTTCTTTTTTTCTTTCTTTGTTTCTTTTTTCTTTTTTTTTTCTCTTGTGGGACGATTAGTTGATTTTTTTGCGATAGTATCGCTCCACTTTTTTCCTGCTTTTTTTTTTTCCTTTCTTCCTGGAATTTTCATCAAAAGTGCTTCTTTTCTTTTTTTTTTTGTTTTTTATTTTTTTTTTTAATTCGACCAAACCAACAAGTAATAAATTTATTATTTAACATTTTCGACGAATTCCTTTGATATATATATATATATATATATATATATATATTAGATGAACCGGAAAGTAATGTCGTTTCTGCGCATGTCGATATTTGATTGTTAAAAATTGTTAAAAATTTATTCGTTTGAATTTAATTTAAGAAAGTGTCCCCCTAATATATATACTTTTGAATTAGATTCAATCGTTTTTTTCTTTTCTTTTTCTTTTTTTTTCTATTTCTCTATTTTTTTTTTTTTTTACAGGCGTACTTACGCCTGCGTCAAATCGGAATACGAGTTTTCACAGTGAGCGTACGTAAAACGGGAGATAGAGGAGGGGATAGGGGTAGCGGTAGGGTGTAACGGGGTAAAGGATGTAGGGAGGACGAGTCGGAGCACGGTAGGGGAAGGAGAAGAGGTACCTCCGCTCGAATGGGCAACTTGTTGCATTTCGTCTGGGAATGCCCCGATAATATACTATACTGCCAAGGAAAATCCCCCTCCTTACCCCCATATATTCCTGCTCCTGTTCTATTTCGAACCATTACGCGTTCTTTCACCGTGTCTTCATAGAGGAGAAATTCTCTCTCTCTGTCTCTTTTTCTCTCTCTCTCTCTCTCTCTCTTTCTCTCTGTCTCTCTTTCTCTCTCTTTCTCTTTGATCCTTTCCGACTAGTTATTTAACTCCGAAAGCTATTTAAAAAAGATCGACTAGGGAGACCAATTCATCTTTCTCTTAATCTAAATTTTCTTGTTGTTCATGGGTAATGCATTTATTTATCTTTTCTCTTCTTTTCTTTTTTTTTTTTTTTTTTTTTTTTTTCCTTTTAACATTTATTATTATATTGGAATAAATATGGAATAGGGACGTTATAATAACATTTATTATATAATAAATAAATAAATGAGTAAATAAATGAATGAATGAATGAATGAATGAATAAATAATTCTTTTGTATTGTTTCAATTGATATTCATCGAAAATGAAAAAGAATAGAAGATCGTTGACCGAAAAGAAATTTCTTCCTTTTTGTTTTCTTTTCTTTCTTTCTTTTCTTCTTCTTCTTCTTTTTTTTTTTGTTTTTTTTTTTCCCTGCCCATAAAAAAGTTATTCAATCCGGAGAGAGGTAATTAAGAAAATTGCTGCCTTTTAAAGGTTCGATTCGTACGATTTCGATTAAAAGAAATCCACTAAGTAAGCATTAGTTAAAAAAGAATGGGAGGGAGGGAGAAAGAGAGAGAGAGAGAGAGAGAGAGAGAGAGAGGAGGTAGAGGAGTTTTCACTCCCTGCTCGAGATCACAAGTAACGAGAAGAGCGTGCCGCTCTAGGAGCTCGTTTCCTGGCAAAAGTCATGAAACGCGAATCATTCGAGTCGGTGTAGTAGGCAACATGTTCTTGAGCCAACTGGGTTGCGTCCAAAGCGACGAAACCTTCGCTTATACTAAGAAAGAAACGAAGAGAAGGCTTGAAGAAAATTATCGCCCGATAACAACCTCTCTCTCTCTCTCTCTCTCTCTAGC
>NC_062193.1:4897112-4899612 GCF_912470025.1 Vespa velutina | reverse complement strand
AATTGAAATGTTTCTTCTTTTTTCCTATTTTCTTTTTCTTCTTTTTCTTTTCGTGTTTTTTCTTTATCAACATAAAACCAGAGCAGTCATAGTCGCGTTTAGAGTTCGTAATCATTTTAACTATTTACAATGTCGGACTAATGCAACGTTATTTATATGTACATATTATATGCGTAAAGATAGATAGGATATATATGTATATTTATATATATATATATATATATATATATATATATATATGTAGTGCGTGTGAGTGTATGTCAGTCATTAAATGTACGTTCGTTGGACGTGCCCGTATTAATACGCGAGAGTATAAAAGCGTTGAAATTCTGGCGAGCCCGCATAAACGAAGCGTTTTGTACATACGCTTCCCATCCCTCGATCGCAAAAAGAGCTATTTCGATGGAGAGCTGTGTTAACTAATGACCTTTATTATATTTCTCGATTCAACGGAGTAATAAATCGCTACTAACGATGACCGATGTCGTAATTGGAATGATAGGTTGGCACACAACCGAAATCAAAATTATTCCATTGAGATGTAGAATGTATTTTATTAGATGATTAACAAGGAGAAATTTAGAGAAAGTAGAAGCGAATCTAAATATACATACACACACACACACACACATATATATATATATATATATATATATGTATACATATGTCTATATTCGTCGTAGAAATTAAAGCGTTAAAGCGTTAAAGCGTAAAATAAATATTATAGATACAATATATCTATAAATAATTAAATGAAACAAATCAAATTTGTTTTCGTATCGATGGAAAACTTTTTATAAATGAGAAGCACTGCATTTTTTCATATCGTTGTCACCTTTCACTTCGACGTTACTTTAACTATAGGTAGAAAACATTTAACCGTGTGAACCGAACGAGTTTATCTCTCTCTCTCTCTCTCTCTCTCTCTCTCTCTCTTTCTTTCTCTTTCACTTTCTTTCTCTCTTTCTCGCGTTGGATCAATGGGAACGGCCCAACTTGCGTTAGGATGATTTCTATATCATCATCGATCATCGAAAGGGCTAATGACTGTCGATTTCGTTTCTCAACTTCTTCTTTCAAGAGAGCTAACCTATCCAGGGATACTATACTGCACAGGCAGACGCACGTGCTAGTTTCCACCCACGCGATTATTATCCGATTGTTACGGGATTTTGCGTCGGACTATTATATTGTTAACCGAGACATCTGCCACGATTCTTACGCGTTATTTCGCAAATGTGGAATGGTTAGAGAGAAAGAGAGAGAAAGAGAGAGAGAGGGGGGGGATTAAAGAAAGAGAGGGTGTGAGAGACAGAGAGAGAGAGAGAGAGAGAGAGAGAGAGAGAGAGAGAGAAAAGTAGTAGTGGGTGCGGATTAGATGGAATCGTGTCGTCGTCCATTTTTGTCGAAAATTTCAGCTGTCCTTTCGAACCCTTTTTCTCGACAATAGGGAAATCAACAGCTGTCCTCGATTTATATGAAAACTTCAACGACGAAAAGGGTTACAATTTCTAGATAGATATACCTATGTACGTATTTAGAGAATAGATAGAAATTTTCGTTCGAATTCAGGACAGATGTCAGATCGAGACGCATCGATTAGAATTTTTCTCTCTTTTTTTTCTTTCTTTTTCTTTTCTTCCTTCCTTCCTTCCTTCCTTTCTTCTTTCTTTATTTCTTTCTTTTCTTCTTTCTCTCACCAACGTTTCGCTCCCACGAGCTAAAATTTTCAGGTTTGGTAGAGTGTGGGAGGGATGGGTTTTCCCTCTCTCTCTTTTTCACATTTCCATAAATCCTATGAGAATGTATCGTATTCAATGTTCACGATTGTTCGAGGGATTCGTTCGAACGAATGAGCCAGGGATTTTTGCATAAAGGGTATAACCCCCCCCCCTCCCCACATCATCTAACCCGCCCTCCTTACCTTCCTCCCTCTTCTCCCTTCTCTATGGTAGTTTTTTTCTCAACTGGCCGAGGACCACTTCTGAAATTAATCCTTTCAAGGACGTTCTATTCATCGTCTTGCAAAGAGAATACACGTAATATCTATTGTCATGTAATATTTCTTATAAGTACAACCGATATATAAATATAATATATATATATATATATATATATATATATATCGATATGTTTTTAATTAAAAATTTTCATTTCTATTCGTTCGAAAAAAATTTAGATTTCATCGTTTGGTGGATAGACAATTTTTCGTTGGTGAAAACTATTCGTGAAAATTTTGCGGTCGGGTTCGTAACTATGATGTTGTCGCTTGAACTTTGGCACCCCCCATCCTCCCCCCAGATCCCACTTTTCTGCCCCCTTTCCCTTTGCCACCTCTGATCATCGCGATACCCCTTGCGATTCTGGGGCTAATAGTTCGTTTATATGCAAACACGTTGGCACGACAGTAGTCTCTCGTTCTACGAGAGAGAATAGTCGAGGATGTATCTATGAAAGTGTAAATACCGTATGGATAATTTGTATCCATACTTACAGAACA
>NC_062193.1:4889612-4892112 GCF_912470025.1 Vespa velutina | reverse complement strand
GATCATATATATATATATATATGTTTTAATAAGAGCTTTTCATAACGAGGAAAATGTCATGTATAGAGAAAAAAAAAGAAAGAAAAAAAAAGAAAAAAAGAAAAAAAGAACGTAACAGTTTCTCGCGAAGGGTTTGACAGAGGAGCGAATGCATTATGGATCCCCGTGGAGATACAACGCGGTCGTTTGAAAGGCTGATCGAGAAGCGCTGCCTAGCAACTGGTGTCCTAAGCGACCTTTTCCCTTCGTTGCAATCACCTATTTCTCTTTTATACTTTTTTACTTTTCATTTTTTTTTTCCTTGCCCTCGCTCTTTCTTCTCTTCTCGCCAAAAGATCTCCAATAATCGTTATCACTTCGATCGCGAGTAAATATTCTATCTCTCTCTCTCTCTCTCTCTCTCTCTCTCTCTCTCTCTCTCTCTCTCTCTTTATAAAGTTTTTTTTTGCTTTTTCCTCTCTTAGTTTTCAACGATAATGTCTGTTTTATTTTTGTCGTTTCATTTCTCTCTTATTTCTTTTCATTGTTTTATTATTAATTAATTTTATATTGTCTTTTCCTTTTTTTTTTTTTTTTTTGATATACACTTTATATTAATCAGTTTTGCAAGACGCAACAAAATACATTTCTCTCTCTCTCTCTCTCTCTCTCTCTCTCTCTCTCTCTCTCTATCGTGTTATACTAAGTATATTATTTTTTCCCTTCATCGTTGTATAGTTCACGCTTACAATTATTCATTTTAAGAATGTTTCTTTAATGCCATCGTAGGCGTTAAGGAAATGAATGAATGATACATACGTTCGATATTCGATCGTAATTCCTGGAAAATATCGTACGTTGAAATTCGTTGAGAGACGGGCGATATCAAATATGAATATAAAAAGTTTCAGGCTAGATTGCGCAGGATCCATCGATTATTTATTAATCGGTCAGTTTTACGTTTTATGTAAAAGCGCGCGCGCGCGCGAGAGAGAGAGAGAGAGAGAGAGAGAGAGAGAGAGAGAGAGAGTGAGCGACCGTATGTTGTCTGCATTTGACGTGTTTTTGGGTATATATTGGCGATTACGCTTTACCATATTGAAAACGAAGCGTGGTTTTCGATATAAAATGCGGAACAATGAAAATTTCGTATTATAATAATTGCGTTTCATATAAAACATTACTCTTTTTTCTTTTTTTTTTTCTTTTTTTTTTCGAGGACATACTCTCGAATACTATAATTAATAGGTTCTCTTTAAATATATTCTATTTCTATACGTACACATATTTATTACAAATATAGATAGATATATTATGATGTATGTCTTTCTTTCTTCGTTTCTTGTTTTATTTCTTTTATTTTTTTTCTTTTTTCTTTTTAATTATTTTTTTTTTCCTCGGCTTTCTCTTGAAATTTTCTTCTTTTTTTTTTTTTCTTTTCTTTTCTTTTCTTTTTTTTTTTTTTATCCCAAGTACCGATTATTAATCGAAGAGTAGTCGTTCGAACACACTCCAGACGTAAATTCGTAGACAAATTGAGAATGAAAATGGTAGTAAATTTAATAGGCGTCGTAACGACGATCAAATTTATTTCGAGTACGAGTCGGTAAATGGTTATTACATGGGTATCATTTTGAAGCCGATGATAACAGTAATAATCGTGCCGAGCGTTTTCCATTGCATAGCTTTTATGTGTTTTGTTAATTGACTGTGCGTGGATTCGTAAATCGTTTGCCGATATTTACTTCGTCGATTGAGAGAGAAATAGAGAGATAGATAGAAAGGTATAGATAGATAATAGAAAGACAGAGAGAGAGAGAGAGAGAGAGAGAGAGAGAGAGATCGGAAAAAGATGAATTTTTATTCATTCATTCATTCATTCATTCATTCATTCATTCGCTCGTTCGTTCGTTCGTTCGTTCGTTCGTTCGTTCGTTCATTCATTCATCCTAATTGACTTTAATTTCGAAATCGATAAGCAACCCCAAAGGAATAGAAATAGAAAAGTTTAAGATAAATAAGGGATTATCCCAGGAGGGGAGGGTAGGATGTAATACTTACGTCAAATCAAAATGAGGAAAGATACTCGAGGGAAAGGTAAAAGGTGTGAAAGGAAAAAGGATGTCGCACTTGTTGCTCCATCCGGTTAAAATCGTCGAGATATCGTCTTCCCTTGCCTCTTACGATAAAACAAGGAAAGTAGAGATTATATCGCCTTTTTGTTTTTTTTTCTTTTCTCCCATTTCTTTTTTTTTTTTCTTTTTTTTTTTTTTTTTTTTTTTTTTTATATATCTTCGATTCATTTTATTTTAATCATCGGACGAACAAGAAATGTTTTCAGATGTCGTGACAATGTTCACATTCAATTTGGCTCGTAATATTTTTATAACTCTGTCAGCATTATGTCAAATAATTTCGAACGTAGACGAAATTTTGAAAATTTTTAATATATATATATATATATCAGATAAATAATAAATGCCTAATAAATAGGCAACGCGGTATTTGAACGCGGTTTTTA
>NC_062193.1:4882112-4884612 GCF_912470025.1 Vespa velutina | reverse complement strand
TATTACTACTACATGGATGATGGTTCAGTGAAAGAAGTAGTTCACTTTGAGTTTCTTTCTTATTTTTTTTATTCTTTTTTCTTTTCGCGTCGCGATATCGTAAGAAAAACTCATGATTATTTTACTTTCTCTCTCTCTCTCTCTTTCTCTCTCTCTCTCTCTCTCTTTCTCTTACTCTCTTTCTCTTTTTCTTCTTTATCTTCTTCTTTTTTCCTCCTTTTAGGTCCGCGATCACTCCGTGATAATTTCTGGCATGTAATAAATCATAAAATTTTCCTTATTACACGTTTTTATCATAGTAGAACAGTAATCTTTCGTAAAATCCACTCTGCTATGATCGAGGACCGAATTTGTTCTTAGTGAGTTGTTCCAAGAACGTAGACAATAGTGTTTTCTCCTGTGTGCTCCTTTTTTCATTTCGAAAAATGGCCGAACGTAATTCAGAAGTGCAGAGGGAAACAGGGAATGAGTGAACGAGCGAGTGAGTGAGCGAGCGAGCGAGCGAGCGAGTGAGCGAGAGAGAGAGAGAGAAAGAGAGAGAGAGGTGGGTGGGAGAGGGTGGAGGAAAGGGATATACGCGAAGGAGGAGATAGAGAGCGTCGTACAACGGCAGATAAGGATTCTCGATGAGCAAACTTGCACAGTAGCATCTCGTTCGATTGCGTAACGTGAAGGGTAGAGGAGAACGAGGAGGATAGGAAACGTATAGAGGACGAAGAAAAAGAAATAAAAGAATGAAAGAAGAGGAAGATAGGTAAACAGAAAGAGAGAGAGAGAGAGAGAGAGAGAGAGAGAGAGAAAGAGAGAGGGAGGGATGGAGGGAGGAAGGGAGAGAGAGAGTCTTGATCTCTTTGGTTCATTGTGTAAAAACGAAGTAGGAAAAGAAATTGCTGGAACGAAGGTTTGTTGGAAGAAGAAGGGGAAAAGGAGAGATTCTATATGTGTATGTGTATAAGAGAGAGAGAGAGAAAGAGAGATAGAAAGAGAAAGAGGGGGAATCTAATTGAGATCAATTGCGATTCAGCCAGGGTTAACTCAGTCCGGCCGATACCGACTCTCTCTCTCTCTCTCTCTCTCTCTCTCTTTTTCTGTCTGTCTCTCTTTCTCTTTCTCTCTCTCTCTCTCTCTCTCTCTCTCTCTCTCTCTCTTTTCACTAGGAATGGGATCATCTATTCCTGCGTGTCCGTGAGCCAAAATGTGCGTAGGTTGCATAGTAAGTAGGAAAAATTGATCGTCAATTGTCGACCGTGAATTTGCCCGTGAGAGAATCTTACGATAGATCGATACCGTTTGATCGATCGATCGATCGATCTATCGATGGATCGATCAATCCAACCAATGGACGAAAAGATAATCGAACAACGTGAATTAGATAAATATTCCTTGGAATAAATAAGTCAGTTTAATCATCTCATTCGTTGTTCTTTATTATTTCGATCTATCGTCGTAGTTTTGATCTAGCTGCCTATTCACAATTTTTCTTCTTCTCTTTTTATACACACGTATGCACGACAGTGTATGAACATAAATGGGTACAGGTTTAACCGGTCAATTATGGAATCTAATTTTCTTAGTACCATCGAGAGAGAAATTAACGTCTGACCTAAATAGCTTTGTTTCGATGAAACGTCGGCTTTCTCGGCGAACGATAGAAAATTCATTAATTAACGAGATCGTTTTCTTCGACGATACGTGATCGACCGATCGACGATCGTAATCAAGATATCGATATTGTATCTTCGATATCTTTCTGTTTTCTTCTTTTTTTTTCTTTTTTCTTTCTTTCCTTTTATTCGCTTTTGTTTTGTTTTTCTTTTCATTCGAAATTTCGACATTAGGGAAGACGTATTCGAGTGTTTTATTTTTATCTAAGCTGTTGAATAAAAGTTTAACGATAAGGCTCGAACAAGAAATACAATAAAAGATTACAATTGATAGAAAGAAAAAGAAGAAGAGGAAGAAGATGAAGAAAAAACAGATTGCTCGTTTTAAAAAGACGACGTTAAACGATCTATACATATATATATATATATATACACACACATACACACACATACTTACACATACATAGACACACACATCGGAAATGTCGGATTATATCCGACAAAGGAAAACTAACGAGTGATTTATCCCCTCCCCTTTCTACCATCACTACCACCGATCGACTTCTTCCGACATTTCGTTCTTTCGTTCGTTCGACCTGTGGCTCGTTTCGATGTTATCCTATCTCTCATTTGTACTTTTCTTACTTTGCATTCTACTTATAAAAAAAAAAGAAAAAAAAAAAAAAAGAAAAAAAAAATATATATATATATATATCAACGATATATTCGTGCTATTATATCAATAAGCGTGATAGCATATGTGTCTATATAGAAAAAAAAAAAGAAAAAAAAAGAAAAAGGAAAAAAGAAAAAAAAAAAAAAAGAAAAGAAAGAAAAAAAATTCGGTTCCGGGGATTCGGACCGACATGAAAATTCCTTTAATGATCCTTTAATAA
>NC_062193.1:4869612-4877112 GCF_912470025.1 Vespa velutina | reverse complement strand
TCCTAGTTATAATAACAATAATAATAATAATAATAATAATAATAATAATAATAATAATAATAAATGAATGGGCATATAGAAAATGTTCGTATTTTGTATTAGCATAAAATTTATCGATAAACCATTCTAAAAAAAAATGATCGATCTATTTTAAAAATTAAGAAGAGCATATATATATATATGTTTTTCTTTCATTATAAGAAATAAACATAATGATTCTATGATATAGTTAAATATTTTAATTGTTGAATATAAAAAAAAGAAGCAAAAATTCCTTTATAACCGATCGTCGTTCGCTTATAAGCAAATTAATAAATTAATTTCTCGTTATAGGAATTATTATTTATCTATTTTTCCAAATGAAATATGAGCGTATTATATTAAACCTCTAATCATCCCTCTTCTTCTATCAATATTCTCTCTTCTCATTATTCTGATTTAGTTTCTTCAATTGGCACAATGAGCTACGTGACTTCACGGTACGTAAAATATCTTCGTTCCCAGATAGATCAGTTCATAGATCAACGAAATATACCCCATTAAAATATATAGCCCTCCTCTTCTTCCACCTCTCGGTCTAGTTATTATCATATAAACCCGTTAATAGGTAATCTTAATTACCAACCTTGATACCAAAAAAATATATATATATATATATAATAATATAATTCGATATTTATCAGATCGAGTCTCTCTAGAGAAGCATCGGAAGGAAAAACTATTATATAAAACCATATATAAAGGAAAAAATATAAAGGGAATGGGGAGAAGAATGGGGCTCTCGCTTGTAGTGACAAACGTATTGTATGGTGTCCAACATTAATGAAGCTTCGCGAATATCACCTACGAGAATCGTATATCTCATAGTTATATATATATATATATATATATATATATATCTTTTTTTTTCAACGTGAAAATTTATTTCCACGAGCGTTAATATCAAAAATAGAAAATAGAATTCAAGTGTACGTTTCAATACGTTAAATTTCTCTATATAAACGTCACGATCAAAAACAAATCCCTGTTACGATTGACTCTGCGAAAGTTCTACGCAAAGTTTCTCTCTCCTCTTATAAGGATGTCTTTTCATTACTCTACAGACTCTAATGACGATCTCGTTTAAGTCTCATAGAAACAAGAAAGATCCTTCCAGATTTTCCATCCACATTCCTTCTCTTTCCCCCGTCCTACCCTCCTTTCCTCTTCACCCCTTCACCCTTTGACTCCCTCGTAGGTAAAAAAGTCCTTTTGGGATTTATGAAAATTATTAATTTATATGTACGATCGTGTACGATTTACGAATGAGAAAAGAAAAGAAGAACAAAAAAGAAAAAAAAAAAAAAAAAGAAAAAAGAAAATGAATATGGCATTATCGTTATTGTCACATTTTTTTTCTTTTCTTTTCTTTTTTTTTTTTTTTTTTTTTTTTTTTAATAATTTTCTTTTCTTTTTTTTCTTTCCTTCGTTTCTTTTTTCTCCATCCTACTAACTATTAGAAATTATTCTTGTTAAATTATAATTAATAAAAGTAGTGAAAAGGGATATAAGGATATCTTTTTTATAATCATCCTTTGTACGTTCGAGCTTTGTCTTTTCATTTCTTTCTTTTTCTACTTTCTTTTTTCTTTTTCTTTTTTTTTTTTTTTTTTTTTTTTTTTTTTTTTTTTTTTTTTTTGTCGTTCCCGTTAAAAGATTGAATAACCAGGTTGTATATATCTTTTATCATCGTGACTATCCGATGTGTATGATAGAAAAATAAAGGGATGAAAGAGATAAGGTTAGAAAAAGGAAAGAAAGGAGAGAGAGAGAGAGAGAGAGAGAGAGAGAAAACCGAAAAAAAAACGAAAAGAAAAATATTGAAAAGAGAGGGGAACGTTATTAACGATACCACTTTACTCTTTTTTTTTCTCTTTCTTTCGTTCTTTTCCTTCGTTCCTTTCTTCTTTTTTCTTTTTTTTTCTCCACCAGCCCCTTCCCCACCCTTTCTACACCCAACCCCCCCCCCCCCTTCCCCTTAATCCTTAGATCCGCAAAAATTAACGAGAAGGAAAACACCTTAACAACCAATTAAGATTTTTCGTGTCTCACCTCAGCCTCATTTCCTTGCAAAGATTTACACGATCATCAATTATGAGAGGGTTGAATCATAAACAGCTACGTAGAGAGAGAAAGAGAGAAAGAGAGAGAGAGGGAGAGAGAAAAGAAGAAAAGAAAAAAAAGTAGAAAGAAAGAAAGAAAGAAGAAAAAAAAAATACTTCCTCGAGAAGGTTGAAAAAACTACGACGAGAGAGGGTTGAAAAAAATCGTCCTTGTTTCTCGCGAAAAGAAATGTTGAAGAAAATTTATAATTTTAAGCTATTAACATATATATATATATATATATTTACAAAACAATAATAACATTCGATTATTGTGTATTTGACTTATCATGAAAAAAAAAATTCTTCGAGTCTAATAATAATAATAATAATAATAATAATAATAATAATAATAATAATAATAAGAAGAAGAAAAAGAACATACATTTTTATGCAATTCTTATGACACACAAATAAATACACACACACACGCACACACGCACACACGTACATACACACATGTATATATGTTACATGACATATAAGTTAAGATCTGAAAGGTTGATATATTTCCAGAGAATTTGTATATTATTTCTCAAATTGTCTTGGCAAATGGATAAAAGAAAGAGAGAGATTAGACAGATAAACAAATAGATAGATAGATACATAGATAGATATATAAATAGATAGATAGATGGATAGATAGATAGATAGATAGAAGGAACTATTTCGTTGAAGAAAGATAGAGGAACAACGACGAGTGGATAGATTAAGTCAAGAGGAGGAAGAAAAGGAAGAGACGAAATCGTTATCAATGGTGTCAGGGTCTTATTGCTCGTTTCACCGACTCGACTTTATTCGATCGGTTTGCCTGATCGTGTTTACGCTTGTTACTAGAAAAGAATTTAGCATTCGCTCTCTTTCTCCTTTTTCTTCCCCCCCCCCCCCCCCCTCCTTTCTTCCCTTTTTCTCTCTTTCGTTCTCTCTCCCTTTCTCTCTCTTTCTCTTTCTCCTTCTGTCTCTTTCCATAATCTATTGTTTCGGTGGTCGCTAATCGTTATCACCGAGCAGCGTGACACGGTAAAAAGAATCCTACACGATCGATAAGGAACAACGATAAGGATGGTTTTTATATGTGCGCTACTACATTCATTTCGTATACATAAATCGTATTTTCTCGAACGTTAATTCGTCCTTCGGAAATATTTCCTCCCCCCCCCCCCCTTCTCCTCCCCTTATAAAAACTAGAAGAAGTTTTAAGAATTGATAAACGAGATCGATCTTACTAAAATTCAATTCTTTTAATTCGACTCTGGAAAAAAATATTCTTAGGGGATAAGTTTACGTACGAATAATAATCTTCAAGTCTATAAAAATACTTGATCGATTTTTAAAGGAATCGCTCGAGCCCCCGAGTGTGTAATAACTATTTGTGAGTTTATGCGAGTATGTTATGCGTGTGTTTGCTTATACGTTTGTGTGTATATCCGTCATCCGAGTCTACAAATGGAAGAAGAGTATTACCGTGTTACACATACTATTTCTAATGGTAGTTTTTATCGGCGGAAAGTTTCACTCTTACCGAGATTAGATTTACCAGATTACGATCCCGTCTCGTATATTGGATACTCGTCGATCGATTTCAACGCGTATATAAGCCCTACACTCGTCCACACCTAGAAATAATAAATAACCAAGCGATATATCATATACATATATATATATATATATATATATATATATATATATATATGTTTGTATATGTATGGAACGATCGATCGATCCATCAATCCATCCATCGATCCATCGATCGATCGATCGTTCATTCGTTCGTTCGTTCGCTCG
This sequence comes from Vespa velutina, assembly GCF_912470025.1. NCBI lineage: Eukaryota > Metazoa > Arthropoda > Insecta > Hymenoptera > Vespidae > Vespa > Vespa velutina. The sequence goes on along the minus strand of NC_062193.1, from coordinate 4,873,186 downwards.
TACGTTCGTTCGATCGATCGATCGCCTTGTCGTCGAGTTACCGCTTAATACAAGAGGTGGTACGTCCATATTTCATTCGTATTTCAATCGACATTTACTAATTCTTTTTTTTTTTTTTTCTTTTTTTTTTTATTTTTATTTTATTTTCGGTCGTTCAAAAATAAGAAGAAAAAAAAGAAAAAGAAAAAAAAAAGGAAAAGAAGAAAAAAGAAAACATAGAAAGAAAGAAATAAAGAATCGTCGGCACGTGTTGTTCTCGTTTAATCGTAACCCACCGTTATCTTTTCCTTTAACAGTGTTATACCTTTATCTATCGTAACGCGCTTGAACGAACGATCTAGACGTTTATTTCGTCAGTTATTATCAACTCGTTATCTATTTTGGATGTCTATAAAATTTGTACGTGGTTTTTCGCAAAGATTTATTTACGATCGTAACATCACAATTATCGTATATATTATAACGAGTAAATCTTATCGTATCGAAGTCTATCAATTGCAAATCCCTCTCTCTCCCTTTCTCTCTCTCTCTCTCTCTCTCTTTTTCTCTCTTTTTCTCTCTTTCTCTCATCTTATTAAGACATCGATGTATTTTTCAAAAGATCTTTCCGAAAGATCTTTTTCTCACAATCTCGTCGTTCTTACCGTGGATCGGCGAATAAAATCTACCGTGGAAAATTTATTTTAAAAGCGCTATATTCTAAGGCACTCGCGTCACTTTTGTATACGATATACGGAAAAAGAGTATGACGGTGGGAGATGTGGGACGGAAAAAGGAGGAGGAGGAAGAGCTGAAGGTGGTGATAGTGATGATGGTGGTGGTGGTGATGGTGGTGGTGGTGGTGGTGGTGGTGGTGGTGAAGGAAAAAGGAGGATATAGTCCGGAGGAGTGGAAAAGGCTTTCGCTCAAATTAGATCCGGGAGTCTCGGCACCGTCGAGACTTCTCTATCTCTGTCTCTATCTCTCTAACGCGTAGGTACGCCGATTTCCCCGCAATTTATACGTCGCAGTATTTTTGCGCAATTTGTGCCGGTTATGAGGACATGGAAGCGCCGATGCTTTTCCAACCGTTGGAAAATATAAGCCGAATTTATCGCGTGAGACCTTATACACGGACGATGCTTCTTCCTTCTCCTCTTTTTCCTTTTCTTTCTCTAATTCTCTTTCTCTCTTTCTCTCTTTCTCTTCCTTTTAGATCTTTCCGAGATTCTCCATCATCGTAGGAATATCTATTATTCGTCATGGTATCGTGATTTTCTCGACTGACCCACATATATTATTTTCTTTCTCTTTTTAAAATTATTTTAAATTGATTAGAGAGAGAGAGAGAGAGAGAGAGAGAGAGAGAGAGAGAGAGAGAGAGAGAGAGAGAGAGAGAGATAAAACCAACTTGTCTTGATTTATCTATTATCTATATCACAATCATTTCGATAGAGAACATTTTTATTCCTTCTTTTTATCCATGTAAGAGAGAACTCATTCGAGATTAGAAAAATTGTTAGAGAGACTTATCTTTTGTATAAAATATACGTTCGTGTTTCAAAATGAACTTTTTTGTTCTTTCTTTCTTTTCTCTTTTTTTTTTTCTTTTCTTTTTTTTTTTTTTTTTTTTTTTTTTTTTTTTTTACGATGATACGTCCTCCTCTCTCTTTCTCTCTCTCTCTCTCTCTCTCTCTCTCTCTCTCTCTCTCATTCATCATGAGGAGCGACGTTGTAATAAAGGCACAATAAAAAAAAAAAAAAAGAAAAAAAGAAACAAGAAATATATTTGCCCCTTAAGATTTTACGATAGTAAAGAGTGAAAAAGATCGAAGCATAAATGTTCGAGTTCTCGTGGTTGTAACCGCATTTGAAAGTTTTTGAAACGATAACGGTAGAAAGGAGATGTAACTCTAAGGGAGTCAGAAATCATCGTTTCTGATATTTCGAGCGTTAGCAAAGCAGCAAGCGAAGGAAGTGGGTGAAAAAGAAAAGAAAAGAAAGACTGCGGTTGGTTTGGTTGGTTTGGTTGGGTGGTTGGTTGGTTGGTTGGTTTGGTTGGTTGGTTGGTTGGTTGGTTCGTTGGTTGGTTGGTTTTAGTAGTCGTATTCGAGACAACTGGAAAAGTGGAAAGGCGAAGAGCTCGGACACCTTCACCCTTCTTTCTTTCTTTTTCTCTCCCTTATTCTCTTTCTTTTCCTCTACCCTTCCTTTTTGGAGAATGACGACCAGCAAAAGCCCCCGTTCCTTTCCAAGCTCTTCGTTTTCTAGCGCGACCTCAAGCGCGACCCCTTGAAATGCCGCCTTAGCTTCCCTTGGTAGAAGGAGGGGAGTGGTAATTCACGCGAACCCATGATAGATGCTCTCGACGCCCACGCGGCGTCGCGACGCCTGGGCCAACATCTTTCGAATTTTCCTTCTAACTCTAACCAAAAGTGCATCCTTCTATATTTCTTCCTACGTTTAGAATGGACCGACCGACTACTAAACAGCAAAATGTGTGTCAGACATGGATACTAAATATCTTTATTCCTTCTTTTTTTTTTTTTTATATTATTATTATTACTATTATTATTATTATTATTATTATAAAAGAAATCGTTTCTTCAAACGTTTAGATTTCAATCGTTAATACGATTTTTAATCTTATGTCATAGTATAATTCCGTTTGAAATTTATCATCCGATTAAATTTATCATTTGATTAATTAACGTTCGTTCGTTATTAATCCTAACGAGAATAATAATCTATGAAAGAGTAGGATGTATTTTTTTGTTATTATTCGTTTAAAATATTTAGAAAGAAAGAGATAAAGAGAGATAAAGAGGGAGAGAGAGAGAGAGATCAATTATCCGCATCTATGTCACGAAAAACTTTCAAACTTTTCTTCTTTCTCGTTTCTCTCCCTCTCTTTCTTTCTTTTCGATTTGTCGATATTTTAGCTACGATAAAGAGAGACCAAACCAAGGTTCAGAAGAACTGGCCAGGAGTCGATAAAGGAATCTATTACGACGCCAACACGCTCCTACCCAAAAGACTCGTAAAATTCTTCCAACGAGAGAATTTTTCAGCTTCCGCGAGATTAAAATATACCGTTTCTTTATCCGACAATTCTTTCTTTTTTCGAATCGTTAAAGAAGATCTTTCACGTGGGGGAGTTGGAAAAAGAGAGATAGAGACAAAGAGACAGAGAGAGAGAGAGAGAGAGAGAGAGAGAAAGGGAGAGAGAGAAAGAAAGAAGATAAAATTCGGGGAAAAGATTTGTAATTCTTCGTGGTTTCTTTCCTTCGGCGATCGGTATCAGTGACGGAAGTTATACTCCTGTTTTTCGAATGGTTTCCGAAACAATTCTATCGGACTGTCATATATAAATTTTGACGGTAGATGACGTTAAAGGGCGAGTATTTTAAACGTTCGCGAATCTGCTTTCGATCTTTTTTTAAACTTTTATTCGTCGATCTTTTTATTAATACGTTTTTCCTTTCTTTCATTTCTTTTTTTTTTTTCTTTTTTTTCTTTCTTTCTTTTTTTTTCCTTTTTGTCCTTTCTTTCTCTCTCTCTTATCGCGAAATACTCGTTATCTTGTACGAAATTG